>NC_057810.1:390266553-390273252 GCF_018294505.1 Triticum aestivum | reverse complement strand
GGGGCAAGCCCAAGGAGATGAACTAGGTCGGATGAAACCCCTTTTCAAGGACTCATCGAGTTGTTTCTTAAGCTCGGCTAGTTCAAAAGGTGCCATCTTGTAGGGTCTTCTAGAAATCGGGACAGTTCCTGGAATGAGATCTATCACGAATTCGACATCTCTGTCAGGTGGAACACCTGGCAATTCCTCTGGGAAGACATCCAGAAAGTCACGGACTACCGGAACGTCCTCAAGGTCTGGCAAAGGGCTGGCGTTAAGAGAATATAACTGTCGCTTGGCTATTCGGGTCAAGACATTGACTATCTTCCCCGAAGGATGGGTGAGTTGAACAGTCCTAGAGAAGCAATCAATTTTGGCATGATGGGCTAACATCCAGTCCATACCCAAGATGATATTAATATCCGAAGATTTGAGGGCTATCAAAGATGCGAGAAAAACAAGTTTGTCGACTTGAATTTCATTTCCATGGCTTACTCTAGAAGTTTGCCATTTGGATCCCGGAGTTTGAATTACCATAGAGGTGGGCATCTCACAGAATGTGGTGTTATGCAGACGAGCATAGCTCTCGGATATAAATGAATGAGATGCTCCTGTATCGAAAAGAACAGATGCCGGGTGGCAATTAACAAGGAGCGTACCGAGAACGACGTTGGGATCTTCTTGAGCCTCTTCCGCAGAAACACAATTAACATGGCCACGGGCAGTGGTGGCCGGCTTGGCGTAGAACACTTTCCCTGTCGGCTTGCCGCGGCCACCAATTTTTGCTGTCTGGTTGGGGTTGATTTGGGGACACTCGCGCATATAGTGGCCTGATTCCCCACACTTGAAACAAGTCACGGAGCTGGTACGTGGAGGAGCATTGTTGGTTGGACCACCATAGGGCTTGGCTGGTGCATATGGCTGAGCTGGGCGAGGCGCCTGGAAGGATGGCCTCGGTGTGAACCTGGGTGGCAGGGCAGTGTTAGGCACCCATACGCGGCGCTTCTGAGGACCAGCACCGGATGAGGAACCCAAGTCACGGCCATGCTTGCATGTTGCTTCATAATCAGTCTGACCAGTCTCAGCACTGATGGCTTTGTTAACAAGCTTCTGAAAAGATGTGCACTCATGCAGACGAAGGTCGCGGCGAAGCTCAGGACTAAGCCCCTTATGGAACCTTGCCTGCTTCCTGGCATTAGTAGAAACTTCCTCCGTTGCATAACGGGCAAGGTTACCAAACTCCCTGCTGTAAGCGTCAATAGAGAGTCGACCTTGAGTGAAACTACATAACTCCTCACGTTTACGGTCCATGAGACCCTCCGGAATGTGATGTTCACGGAAAGCCTCGCTGAATTCAGCCCAAGTAGTGACGTGGCCCGCTGGGCGCATAGCTTCATAATTCTCCCACCAGAGACTGGCGGGGCCTTCAAGATGATATGCAGCAAAGGTGACCTTGTCAGCCTCAGCTACTAGCGCAGAACGCAGTTTGTGAGAAATACTGCGAAGCCAGTCATCAGCGTCGAGAGGCTCGACGGAGTGGTGGAACATGGGTGGATGTAACTTGATGAAATCACTGAGTGACACCAAGTTAGTCCTCTGATGGTGTGCTGTGTTTTGTTCAATACGCTCCAACAAACGGTTGGTCTCCCGCTTGTTTCTCTCAGCCTCTAGCATAACTTCTGCCAGAGAGGGAGGGTGAGGCAGATTTGTATCCCCAACTCTGCTGCCTTCGGCCTGCTCTGGGGGAGCAGGGTTGTTGCGGGTGTTGACCATCCTAGGAAAAACAAGACAATGGTTTAGTCCAACATGACAAGATTCCGACATAGAATGTAGAATGTAATGGACAACTCAGAATGCAAGATGATCATCCGTATGACATGGTAGATACAGAAACTACTTCTTTTATTCCATCGTCATACACACCATACAAGGTTTAGTACAAGACCAACAAGTACTACTACGGTGAGAGGAGGATTACATATCATCGGAGGCATCCCAAGCTCCTATACATTATTTTTCCTACACCCCCGGAATTACTACACGCTAAGTCATATTCCACAAGTCACGCAGGATGGTGGAAATACAACTATTACAATACCTAGTGGAACTACTACTATCTTAGTCATCTCCGTAGTAGTTCTCATAGAAGTCTCCTCCATAGCCTGGAAGTTCAACGTGAGCATCCGGAAACAAACGGTCCTGAGGAGCCTGTGGACCAAAAGGGCTAGGGTGAGGTCTTGGGCCAACAAACGGTGGCCTGCGAGGACCACGAGGTGGGGTGATGCCTCCCACATCATGCCAATCCATCATGTCCGGCAGAGCAGACCTAACAGGATACAGATCTCTCATATCCATGCATCCAGCTTGCACAGCCGGTGCAAACCGAGTCAAGGTGGCCCAATGATCGGCGCGGGTGTTGAAAAGCTCCATTCTCAAGGCCCGATTCTCTCGGTCCTTATCCTCGAGCAACTCAGCAGTGGTGCGAGTTAGTGAGTCCTCCTGACTGGGGTCAGCATAGATAGCCCGGAGATAACCGTGCGCTCCAGGAAGTGAAGCCGGCATATACCGGAAGTCGGTGTTGCGAAGTAGGCCAGTCCTGACTCGCATGATGGTCATCATAGAATAAGCCGCATCTTGCACAGCCATCTCAATATTAACACCGAGCCCATAGGAACAGTGAAGAGCCTCGGTAGAACCAGGATAAGAGGGAAATATCCGGACGGTGCAAAGATACTGGCTTTGGTTAAAATCTCGAAACTGCTCTTCGACCGTGTATTCGGGATACCAACGGTAACCCGTCTCGATCATCACTCGGACTAACATGGCCGTATGACCGGTCACACCAATGCATCGGGTCAGGCGAACCACTTGATTTTGGTCGCGAGTGGCCATTTGAAAGCACAACCATAATGCAAAGGCATTAGAATTTCTAGCAAAATTTCGACAGCATAACGGCTGTAAATGCTCAAGAAGGGTTTGAGACATTTATCAAAAAAATTGCATAGACACTCAACAATATCATATCAAGATTCTGGGTTCAACTTATCAGCATAACAAGGTAGTAGAACTGAACTAGGCTTGTAGTCATCAACCCTATAAGGTACTACTGATTCGTAACACGTGAACCTGATAGAGAGAGAAGATCCTAATCCTTAAGCCTCGGTAGAAGAATGGACTGACTCAGATCAGAATGCCATGAGGTAAAAAAGTAAAAAGAGCCTTACGTACCATCCCACAATCAATTCCCCTACATATAACTAAAGCATTTCTAGACTCAACATCGACCAGTTTGGCTTGGAGAACCTACAGGCAGTCCGGCTCTGATGCCAACGCTGTCAGGACCCCGACTCAATGTCACATCGATCTAGCCTGTAACACCTCATATCACTTTGCGGCCTCACACACGGTATTCCCACGGGTGTCGCCTTACCTTTGCCCGGGACCGTTTGCGCCTTTTGGCTCACGTATATGATGATGTCGCTAGCATCCATATGATAAGGAGCCCGGGCTGACATGACTAGTCGTAAACCCAAAGTGGCACAGGCTTACAGGGACAGGCATCCATGACCCAGCATCGAACGTGTCGGTCATCAGCAAGTGGGTCCGGGCTGTAGCACTGGGCTAGCAGGACTCCGGTAGACCGGGCTGTAGCGGGCTAACAGGGCTCCGGTACTCAATGCGTGACATTTCCCCGAAGGGACAGACACAGGAACGAAGAAGGACACATGCCGGCCAGCCTAAGTGTTCCGGAGCAGTAGCAAGCTACCATGGCTCAATGGAAACACTAGGAGACATTTCCCGGTAAGAGAGGCTACTAAAGATAAACAACTAGATAGTCAGATCCCACACATACCAAGCATTTCAATCATACACACAATATGCTCGATATGTGCAAATACAGCAAGGCATCACAACATGACTCTATGACACAAGTACTTTATTTAAAGGCTCAGAGAGCCATACATAACATACATACAAGTACGGGTCACACGACCCACATTCAAGTCATACAGTCATACAAACCAGCAGCGGAAGTAACTTGTCTGAGTACAGACAACTAGTAAAATAAAAGAGGCTTGGAAAGCCTAGGTATACTACGTGGACCTTCACAAGCTCAGGATTACCACCTGGGCCTTAGTCTACTCGTCGATGTCAACGTCTACGAAGAACCCATCAGAAGGGGTTGCAGCGCCTTCTGAAAAATGTAAATTATAGCAACATGAGTACAAAGGTACCCAGCAAGACTTACGTCAGATCCTACATACATGCACATTATCAAGAAGGGTTGGTGGAGTTATTGCAGCAAGCCAGCTTTGACTTTTGGCTAAACTATCCTACGAGACTCCAACTTGAAATGGTTTTGCGCACACGAGTCCACTACTCACCACTTCAATACACCACCGAGGATCCACCTCCGTCATCCTACGGAAGAGCCATCCTCGGCACTCACGCTTATCTTGAGATTTTTAGTAGTGTCCATTCACTTGTCTATGAACTGTATAAGCAACCAAGTAGTCCTTTACCGCGGACGCGGCTATTCGAATAGATCATGTTAACCCTGCAGGGGTGTACTTCTTCATACATGTTTCCACCACTTAGCGTCTGCACACGACATGTGCTCGGCAGACTTCAAGCGAAAGCCGACGTGGGTGTAGACCATGACCTACCTAAACACCTAAGTCTCTAGTCCAGGTTTATCACCTATCCAGGTTCCATCCGCAGGGAGTCCGGCCGAGGTTTCCCATACGGCCCTGAACGATGTGTACAGGGTTCCCGAGATACCTAACTGGTATTCGGTACACCGTGCCACGTAACTACCGCATCACAGCCCACCCCGCGGTCAGCGCTGTCCACGGCCTCCAACAAGCTACAAACACCAGAAACGACTTGCAACTCCTGGACAGAGGACTAGGGTGAATAAGAAGTCGAGCGGGGTCATATTTCAGGGCCCAATGCATGGTAGTAGCTGAATCTTAAATCACGCATACAGATCTCAGTTCTTAAGGTCGGCTTCAATGAAACAACCCACCATGTACACCAAATCGTGTTCACCACATCACTCTCATTACCGACATGATCATTTCACTCTAGCCCATCACCAAGATGAACCAGACCTGACACGACTCTAGGCATAGCAGGCATAGCAAGGTAGGAACAACACATACATATGGCTCAATCAATTCCTACACATGCTAGTGGGTTTCATCTAATTACTGTGGCAATGACAGGTCATGCAGAGGAAATGGGTTCAACTACCGTAGCACACAACAGTTTGAAATGTGTTGTCTTAATGCAGTAAAAGAGAGCGAGAGCGAGAACATGGGATTGTATCGATATGATCAAATGGTTGGTTGCTTGCCTGATGGATCGATGCACGGATACGGTTCTTCGCTAGGGTAATCACGGTACTCCTCGGAGGCAGAACCTGCCGCAAAGAACACCGATACACAACCATCACCATACAATGTGCGACAATATGATGCATGCATGAAACATGGCAATATGAGTGTGTTGGGCTAATGCAACTAAAACCAGATGGGTTTGAATCAATTTGAACCAAAGATTCAAATTTCAAACTCATAAATGGCCCTTTAAAGTGTTTTATCTTGTTCTGCACTAAACCTCAAGTTAGTTTGTCTAAACATGCATGAAACTAGTACAGATGGATAGATTGGATTTTTCTAATCATTTTTCATATATAATTTGTTTGATTTGGAGCTACGGTTGATTTTATATGAATTTTTGAAGTTTGGGTTATTTCCTGGAATTTATAAATCATTTTAGATTTATTTTAATTTCAGAAAAGGTTTACTGCATCAGCATGAGGTCATGCTGACCTCAGCAAGTCAACAGACCCGGTCCAGGTCAAACCTGACGCGTGGGTCTAGGGTGTCAGTGGCTAATTAACTAGTTTAATTTAGTTTAAACTAATCTGGATAATTAGCAGAAGGGGGCCCCACCTGTCATTGACTCAACAGAGTCAACCAGGGCCCACCCATGGTCAAAGTCAAAACGGCTGCACCGGCGTTTAGCCGCCGGCGAGCCCGACGCGGCGGCGGAAGTGGTTTTAGCCGTTCCGACCACCAAATGGGGCGCGGAAGGCATCTACGTGGAGCTGAGGACGAGCTGTGGCTCTTGGTGGAGTCAGTTGGGGTCGGGGTGGCCCGAGTTGGCGCCGGCGACGACCTAGGCGGTCACCGGAGTTCGGGTGAAGGCGAACTCGGGGCTAGGGTGTGCGGTGAGGTGCGGGGAGTGCACGGTTGGACCCAACGCAACGTGGTGAGTGCGTTGGACACCGTGAGGTTGCCGGAGGATGGCCGGGAGCACGTCAGCGACGAGATCCACGGCGGTGCGTGCGGGTGATCTTCGTGCGGTGGCTACACGGCTCGGGGGTGAGAGAGGAAGGGTAGGAGGGGTAGCTAGGCTCACAGAGCACCCGTAGAGGCCACCGGCGGGGTCGGGGACGAGCTGATGCGGCGACGGTGTTGAAGGGGATCTCCGGCGACGGCGGACTCGGGCGAGGTTGGTGCGGTGGACTCGGGCCTTGCGAGCACACGGGGCTCGGGTAGCTCGACGAAGTGGACGGCGGCGGAGCTCCTGGACACGACGAGACGACGCACGGGCGGCGGGGAGCGCGGTGACGGCGATGGAGCGGCGGCGGTGGCGTCGTCCATGGCTGGGGAGCGTGAGGGGGAGGAGCTGGAGAGGAGAGGGGACGTC
>NC_057810.1:390256437-390265692 GCF_018294505.1 Triticum aestivum | reverse complement strand
GGGATACTCGAGTCGAAGACGATCCTCCCTTTCCCAAGTTGCTTCATTCTCAGAATGGTGCGACCATTGAACCTTGAGAAACTTGATATTATGACGTCGAGTGGTACGCTCAGCTTGATCGAGGATACGAACGGGGTACTCTCGATACGTGAGATTATCTTGGAGATCAAGCATTTCGTGGTCTACTCCACGGATAGGATCCGAGAAGCAACGCCTGAGTTGAGAAACGTGGAAGACGTCGTGGACTCTGGAGAGATGCGGAGGTAGTTCCAATTGGTAGGCAACTTCTCCTTGTTTTGCGAGAATGCGAAAGGGTCCAATGTAACGAGGAGCCAATTTGCCCTTGATACCGAAGCGATGGGTTCCCTTCAGAGGAGTAACCCAAAGGTAAGCCTTCTCGTCAACCTCAAAAGTCATAGCCTTATGTTTTCGGTCATATTGACTCTTTTGACGAGATTGGGCTGTTTTCAACTTTTCACGAACGATGCGAACTTGCTCTTCTGCTTCCTGAATCATATCCGGGCCAAAGAATTGTCTTTCCCCGGTTTCTGACCAGTTAGGAGGCGTTCGACACCTTCGTCCATAGAGAACTTCAAAAGGGGCTTTGCCCAAGCTGGATTGATAGCTGTTGTTATAAGCAAATTCGGCAAATGGAAGGCACTTCTCCCAATCCACTCCGAATGAGATAACAGAGGCTCGAAGCATGTCTTCTAGAATCTGGTTGACGCGTTCCACTTGACCACTTGATTGAGGGTGGAAAGCGGTACTAAAAGAAAGGCGGGTTCCCATAGCATTTTGGAAACTTTCCCAAAATTGAGAGGTGAAAATACTTCCTCGATCCGAGTTAATTTCCAAAGGAACACCATGGAGAGACACTATTCGAGAGATGTACAAGTCTGCTAACTGACTAGCAGTTATACTCTCACGAACAGGTAAGAAATGGGCCACTTTGGAAAGACGATCGATAACGACGAAGATAGCATTATTCCCTCTCTTGGTCCTGGGAAAACCGGTGATGAAGTCCATACCAATTTTATCCCATTTCCATTCAGGAATAGCTAGGGGTTGAAGGGTGCCAGCAGGCCGTTGATGCTCTGCTTTTACACGACGGCAGATGTTAGCAATATACTGAGCAATTTCTCTCTTCATCCTAGTCCACCAGAACCTCTGGCGTAGGTCCTGATACATCTTGGTACTACCGGGATGAATGGTGAGAGGAGATTCATGAGCCTCCTTAAGGATCAACTGCCGTAGATGCTGGTTCTTGGGAACCACTAAACGGTTCTCAAAGTACACAACACCATGATCATTTGTGGAGAAACATCTAGCACCTCTGCTAGCAATGTTCTCCTTCATCTTAGATATTCCCTTATCTCGCTTTTGGGCAGCGACGATTTGATCCGTAAGAGTAGGTTTCGCCACCAAGGTGGAAAGAAATCCTTGAGGAACAATGTGAAGGTTAAGCTTCCGAAATTCCTCATGGAGAAGCGGTTGACTTTGTTGTAACATCAGGTTGTTACAATAAGATTTACGACTTAGCGCATCAGCCATGACGTTGGCTTTCCCTGGGGTGTAAGTTATTCCTAAGTCGAAATCTGTGATCAACTCGACCCAACGTCTTTGCCTGAGATTTAAATCCAGTTGGGTGAATATATACTTCAGACTTTGGTGATCAGTGTAGATTTCGCAACGATTACCGAGAAGGTAATGTCGCCATGTTTTGAGTGCATGGACTACAGCTGCAAGCTCTAGATCATGAGTGGGGTAGTTTTCCTCATGTGGGTGTAATTGCCGTGAAGCATAAGCAATTACGTGTCGATCTTGCATGAGAATACAGCCTAGTCCTTGTCGCGAGGCGTCGTAGTAGATAACAAAATCCTTGGAAAAATCCGGTGGTACCAGTACGGGAGCAGAGGTTAAACGTCTTTTCAGTTCTTGGAAACTGTGCTCACATTGTGGGGTCCACTCGAACTTTTTATCTTTCTTGAGGAGTTCAGTTAGAGGTTTGGCAACTTTGGAGAAATTCTCGACAAAGCGACGGCAATAGCTCACTAGGCCAAGGAAACTCCGAACTTGCTTGACCGATTCAGGTGGAGTCCAATTAAGAACGGCTTGAACTCGCTCAGGGTTAACAGCAATGCCTTTACCAGAAATTACATGTCCAAGATAGGTCACTTCTGACAACCAGAATTCACATTTAGAAAATTTGGCATAAAGGCGATGCTCTGGAAGTTTCTTCAACACTAGCCTTAGGTGTTCGGCATGTTCTTCCTCGTTCTTGGAGTAGATGAGTATATCATCGAGGTAAACCAC
This sequence comes from Triticum aestivum, assembly GCF_018294505.1. Taxonomy (NCBI): domain Eukaryota; kingdom Viridiplantae; phylum Streptophyta; class Magnoliopsida; order Poales; family Poaceae; genus Triticum; species Triticum aestivum. The sequence continues at coordinate 390,263,379 of NC_057810.1, read as the reverse complement.
GACGAATTTATCCAAATACTCCATGAAGATTGAGTTCATCAACCGAGAGAAGGTGGCTGGAGCGTTGGTTAAACCGAAGGACATGACGGTGGACTCGTATTGGCCATAACGAGTAACAAAGGCCGTTTTCGGAATGTCCCCATTCCTGATTTTGATTTGATGGTAGCCCAATCTCAAATCCATTTTAGAGAAGACTGAGGATCCAGCGAGCTGATCATACAGGTCGTTGATCCTGGGGAGCAGATACTTGTTCTTAATTGTGACCAAGTTGACAGGTCAATAATCTACAACCATCCGGTCCGTACCATCCTTCTTCTTGACGAAGAGGATGGGGCAAGCCCAAGGAGATGAACTAGGTCGGATGAAACCCCTTTTCAAGGACTCATCGAGTTGTTTCTTAAGCTCGGCTAGTTCAAAAGGTGCCATCTTGTAGGGTCTTCTAGAAATCGGGACAGTTCCTGGAATGAGATCTATCACGAATTCGACATCTCTGTCAGGTGGAACACCTGGCAATTCCTCTGGGAAGACATCCAGAAAGTCACGGACTACCGGAACGTCCTCAAGGTCTGGCAAAGGGCTGGCGTTAAGAGAATATAACTGTCGCTTGGCTATTCGGGTCAAGACATTGACTATCTTCCCCGAAGGATGGGTGAGTTGAACAGTCCTAGAGAAGCAATCAATTTTGGCATGATGGGCTAACATCCAGTCCATACCCAAGATGATATTAATATCCGAAGATTTGAGGGCTATCAAAGATGCGAGAAAAACAAGTTTGTCGACTTGAATTTCATTTCCATGGCTTACTCTAGAAGTTTGCCATTTGGATCCCGGAGTTTGAATTACCATAGAGGTGGGCATCTCACAGAATGTGGTGTTATGCAGACGAGCATAGCTCTCGGATATAAATGAATGAGATGCTCCTGTATCGAAAAGAACAGATGCCGGGTGGCAATTAACAAGGAGCGTACCGAGAACGACGTTGGGATCTTCTTGAGCCTCTTCCGCAGAAACACAATTAACATGGCCACGGGCAGTGGTGGCCGGCTTGGCGTAGAACACTTTCCCTGTCGGCTTGCCGCGGCCACCAATTTTTGCTGTCTGGTGGGGGTTGATTTGGGGACACTCGCGCATATAGTGGCCTGATTCCCCACACTTGAAACAAGTCACGGAGCTGGTACGTGGAGGAGCATTGTTGGTTGGACCACCATAGGGCTTGGCTGGTGCATATGGCTGAGCTGGGCGAGGCGCCTGGAAGGATGGCCTCGGTGTGAACCTGGGTGGCAGGGCAGTGTTAGGCACCCATACGCGGCGCTTCTGAGGACCAGCACCGGATGAGGAACCCAAGTCACGGCCATGCTTGCATGTTGCTTCATAATCAGTCTGACCAGTCTCAGCACTGATGGCTTTGTTAACAAGCTTCTGAAAAGATGTGCACTCATGCAGACGAAGGTCGCGGAGAAGCTCAGGACTAAGCCCCTTATGGAACCTTGCCTGCTTCCTGGCATTAGTAGAAACTTCCTCCGTTGCATAACGGGCAAGGTTACCAAACTCCCTGCTGTAAGCGTCAATAGAGAGTCGACCTTGAGTGAAACTACATAACTCCTCACGTTTACGGTCCATGAGACCCTCCGGAATGTGATGTTCACGGAAAGCCTCGCTGAATTCAGCCCAAGTAGTGACGTGGCCCGCTGGGCGCATAGCTTCATAATTCTCCCACCAGAGACTGGCGGGGCCTTCAAGATGATATGCAGCAAAGGTGACCTTGTCAGCCTCAGCTACTAGCGCAGAACGCAGTTTGTGAGAAATACTGCGAAGCCAGTCATCAGCGTCGAGAGGCTCGACGGAGTGGTGGAACATGGGTGGATGTAACTTGATGAAATCACTGAGTGACACCAAGTTAGTCCTCTGATGGTGTGCTGTGTTTTGTTCAATACGCTCCAACAAACGGTTGGTCTCCCGCTTGTTTCTCTCAGCCTCTAGCATAACTTCTGCGAGAGAGGGAGGGTGAGGCAGATTTGTATCCCCAACTCTGCTGCCTTCGGCCTGCTCTGGGGGAGCAAGGTTGTTGCGGGTGTTGACCATCCTAGGAAAAACAAGACAATGGTTTAGTCCAACATGACAAGATTCCGACATAGAATGTAGAATGTAATGGACAACTCAGAATGCAAGATGATCATCCGTATGACATGGTAGATACAGAAACTACTTCTTTTATTCCATCGTCATACACACCATACAAGGTTTAGTACAAGACCAACAAGTACTACTACGGTGAGAGGAGGATTACATATCATCGGAGGCATCCCAAGCTCCTATACATTATTTTTCCTACACCCCCGGAATTACTACATGCTAAGTCATATTCCACAAGTCACGCAGGATGGTGGAAATACAACTATTACAATACCTAGTGGAACTACTACTATCTTAGTCATCTCCGTAGTAGTTCTCATAGAAGTCTCCTCCATAGCCTGGAAGTTCAACGTGAGCATCCGGAAACAAACGGTCCTGAGGAGCCTGTGGACCAAAAGGGCTAGGGTGAGGTCTTGGGCCAACAAACGGTGGCCTGCGAGGACCACGAGGTGGGGTGATGCCTCCCACATCATGCCAATCCATCATGTCCGGCAGAGCAGACCTAACAGGATACAGATCTCTCATATCCATGCATCCAGCTTGCACAGCCGGTGCAAACCGAGTCAAGGTGGCCCAATGATCGGCGCGGGTGTTGAAAAGCTCCATTCTCAAGGCCCGATTCTCTCGGTCCTTATCCTCGAGCAACTCAGCAGTGGTGCGAGTTAGTGAGTCCTCCTGACTGGGGTCAGCATAGATAGCCCGGAGATAACCGTGCGCTCCAGGAAGTGAAGCCAGCATATACCGGAAGTCGGTGTTGCGAAGTAGGCCAGTCCTGACTCGCATGATGGTCATCATAGAATAAGCCGCATCTTGCACAGCCATCTCAATATTAACACCGAGCCCATAGGAACAGTGAAGAGCCTCGGTAGAACCAGGATAAGAGGGAAATATCCGGACGGTGCAAAGATACTGGCTTTGGTTAAAATCTCGAAACTGCTCTTCGACCGTGTATTCGGGATACCAACGGTAACCCGTCTCGATCATCACTCGGACTAACATGGCCGTATGACCGGTCACACCAATGCATCGGGTCAGGCGAACCACTTGATTTTGGTCGCGAGTGGCCATTTGAAAGCACAACCATAATGCAAAGGCATTAGAATTTCTAGCAAAATTTCGACAGCATAACGGCTGTAAATGCTCAAGAAGGGTTTGAGACATTTATCAAAAAAATTGCATAGACACTCAACAATATCATATCAAGATTCTGGGTTCAACTTATCAGCATAACAAGGTAGTAGAACTAAACTAGGCTTGTAGTCATCAACCCTATAAGGTACTACTGATTCGTAACACGTGAACCTGATAGAGAGAGAAGATCCTAATCCTTAAGCCTCGGTAGAAGAATGGACTGACTCAGATCAGAATGCCATGAGGTAAAGAAGTAAAAAGAGCCTTACGTACCATCCCACAATCAATTCCCCTACATATAACTAAAGCATTTCTAGACTCAACATCGACCAGTTTGGCTTGGAGAACCTACAGGCAGTCCGGCTCTGATGCCAACGCTGTCAGGACCCCGACTCAATGTCACATCGATCTAGCCTGTAACACCTCATATCACTTTGCGGCCTCACACACGGTATTCCCACGGGTGTCGCCTTACCTTTGCCCAGGACCGTTTGCGCCTTTTGGCTCACGTATATGATGATGTCGCTAGCATCCATATGATAAGGAGCCCGGGCTGACATGACTAGTCGTAAACCCAAAGTGGCACAGGCTTACAGGGACAGGCATCCATGACCCAGCATCGAACGTGTCGGTCATCAGCAAGTGGGTCCGGGCTGTAGCACTGGGCTAGCAGGACTCCGGTAGACCGGGCTGTAGCGGGCTAACAGGGCTCCGGTACTCAATGCGTGACATTTCCCCGAAGGGACAGACACAGGAACGAAGAAGGACACATGCCAGCCAGCCTAAGTGTTCCGGAGCAGTAGCAAGCTACCATGGCTCAATGGAAACACTAGGAGACATTTCCCGGTAAGAGAGGCTACTAAAGATAAACAACTAGATAGTCAGATCCCACACATACCAAGCATTTCAATCATACACACAATATGCTCGATATGTGCAAATACAGCAAGGCATCACAACATGACTCTATGACACAAGTACTTTATTTAAAGGCTCAGAGAGCCATACATAACATACATACAAGTACGGGTCACACGACCCACATTCAAGTCATACAGTCATACAAACCAGCAGCGGAAGTAACTTGTCTGAGTACAGACAACTAGTAAAATAAAAGAGGCTTGGAAAGCCTAGGTATACTACGTGGACCTTCACAAGCTCAGGATTACCACCTGGGCCTTAGTCTACTCGTCGATGTCAACGTCTACGAAGAACCCATCAGAAGGGGTTGCAGCGCCTTCTGAAAAATGTAAATTATAGCAACATGAGTACAAAGGTACCCAGCAAGACTTACGTCAGATCCTACATACATGCACATTATCAAGAAGGGTTGGTGGAGTTATTGCAGCAAGCCAGCTTTGACTTTTGGCTAAACTATCCTACGAGACTCCAACTTGAAATGGTTTTGCGCACACGAGTCCACTACTCACCACTTCAATACACCACCGAGGATCCACCTCCGTCATCCTACGGAAGAGCCATCCTCGGCACTCACGCTTATCTTGAGATTTTTAGTAGTGTCCATTCACTTGTCTATGAACTGTATAAGCAACCAAGTAGTCCTTTACCGCGGACGCGGCTATTCGAATAGATCATGTTAACCCTGCAGGGGTGTACTTCTTCATACATGTTTCCACCACTTAGCGTCTGCACACGACATGTGCTCGGCAGACTTCAAGCGAAAGCCGACGTGGGTGTAGACCATGACCTACCTAAACACCTAAGTCTCTAGTCCAGGTTTATCGCCTATCCAGGTTCCATCCGCAGGGAGTCCGGCCGAGGTTTCCCATACGGCCCCGAACGATGTGTACAGGGTTCCCGAGATACCTAACTGGTATTCGGTACACCGTGCCACGTAACTACCGCATCACAGCCCACCCCGCGGTCAGCGCTGTCCACGGCCTCCAACAAGCTACAAACACCAGAAACGACTTGCAACTCCTGGACAGAGGACTAGGGTGAATAAGAAGTCGAGCGGGGTCATATTTCAGGGCCCAATGCATGGTAGTAGCTGAATCTTAAATCACGCATACAGATCTTAGTTCTTAAGGTCGGCTTCAATGAAACAACCCACCATGTACACCAAATCGTGTTCACCACATCACTCTCATTACCGACATGATCATTTCACTCTAGCCCATCACCCAGATGAACCAGACCTGACACGACTCTAGGCATAGCAGGCATAGCAAGGTAGGAACAACACATACATATGGCTCAATCAATTCCTACACATGCTAGTGGGTTTCATCTAATTACTGTGGCAATGACAGGTCATGCAGAGGAAATGGGTTCAACTACCGTAGCACACAACAGTTTGAAATGTGTTGTCTTAATGCAGTAAAAGAGAGCGAGAGCGAGAACATGGGATTGTATCGATATGATCAAATGGTTGGTTGCTTGCCTGATGGATCGATGCACGGATACGGTTCTTCGCTAGGGTAATCACGGTACTCCTCGGAGGCAGAACCTGCCGCAAAGAACACCGATACACAACCATCACCATACAATGTGCGACAATATGATGCATGCATGAAACATGGCAATATGAGTGTGTTGGGCTAATGCAACTAAAACCAGATGGGTTTGAATCAATTTGAACCAAAGATTCAAATTTCAAACTCATAAATGGCCCTTTAAAGTGTTTTATCTTGTTCTGCACTAAACCTCAAGTTAGTTTGTCTAAACATGCATGAAACTAGTACAGATGGATAGATTGGATTTTTCTAATCATTTTTCATATATAATTTGTTTGATTTGGAGCTACGGTTGAATTTATATGAATTTTTGAAGTTTGGGTTATTTCCTGGAATTTATAAATCATTTTAGATTTATTTTAATTTCAGAAAAGGTTTACTGCGTCAGCATGAGGTCATGCTGACCTCAGCAAGTCAACAGACCCGGTGCAGGTCAAACCTGACGTGTGGGTCCAGGGTGTCAGTGGCTAATTAACTAATTTAATTTAGTTTAAACTAATCTGGATAATTAGCAGAAGGGGGCCCCACCTGTCATTGACTCAACAGAGTCAACCAGGGCCCACCCGTGGTCAATGTCAAAATGGCTGCACCGACGTTTAGCTGCCGGCGAGCCCGACGCGGCGGCGGAAGTGGTTTTGGCCGTTCCGGCCACCAAATGGGGCGCGGAAGGCATCTACGTGGAGCTGAGGACGAGCCGCGGCTCTTGGTGGAGTCAGTTGGGGTCGGGGTGGCGGGAGTTGGCGCCAGCGACGACCTAGGCGGTCACCGCAGTTCGGGTGAAGGCGAACTCGGGGCTAGGGTGTGCGGTGAGGTGTGGGGAGTGCACGGTTGGACCCAACGCAACGTGGTGAGTGCGTTGGACACCGTGAGGTGGCCAGAGGATGGCCGGGAGCACGTCGGCGACGAGATCCACGGCGGTGCATGCGGGTGATCTTCGTGCGGTGGCTACACGGCTCGGGGGCGAGAGAGGAAGGGTAGGAGGGGTAGCTAGGCTCACAGAGCACCCGTAGAGGCCACCGGCAGGGTCGGGGACGAGCTGATGCGGCGACGGCGTTGAAGGGGATCTCCGGCGACGGCGGACTCGGGCGAGGTTGGTGCGGTGGACTCGGGCCTTGCGAGCACACGGGGCTCGGGTAGCTCGACGAAGTGGACGGCGGCGGAGCTCCTGGACACGACAAGACGACGCACGGGCAGCAGGGAG
>NC_057810.1:390247997-390255880 GCF_018294505.1 Triticum aestivum | reverse complement strand
CAGGTGCGTGGCACCCATGCGGTGCTCGCCGTCGAGCACCTGCCTGCCTGCCTGGCCGGGCAAGCAGCTCGCTGGCGCGGCGCTGGGCTGGGCCGGCAGGTGGGCCGGGTTGCAGGCGCCAGGTAAGTTTTCCTTTCTGTTTTTTTTTTGTGTTTTTCTATTTTTCTGCAACTTTGTTGAATTATTAAAAATACCTAGGCAACTCCTAAAATCACCAAACTGCTCCTGGTCCAAAGTTGGAATATTTCCAACATGAAACATTTCAGTTAAGGAATATTTGAGCATTTGAAATATTTTATATAATTTTAAATGCCCAAATTAAAATACTTATCATTTAATTCAAAGACCCTAAGATGACCTAGAAAATTGTGCAACACTTTTGGCAGAGGTTCTGAACCAAGACAAAAATGATGGACATTTTAGAAGGGCATTTCAGGTTCATTGAAAAAGTTTTTAGTAAACCCTAGTTGGTTTCAGAGGGGGCTGGGGGTTCTGACATCCCCATTTCAAGTTTCTGATGAAAGGATAGACATGATGCAACACTCTAATGCATGAACTAGCTAGGGTGTGATAGTTCGAAGGACTCGAATTCCACCATGTAGCCCGGGATAACAACCAGGCAGCCGACGTGTTGGCATGCATCGGCCCAAAACGCGACGCCGTCCCTCCAAACATCTTCCTGGAGCGGCTCTTTCAGCCATCCGTAGTATGGGAAGAGGAGTCCGGAAATAACAATCCGGAACCAACCGCACCGCCCAACACCGAACATTCTGACACAATTGGTGGCTCAGCCAATGAAATAACACCTTTATCCCACGAAATAATGGCAGTGATTGCCCCGTGGACGGAACCATTCCTCGCCTACTTAATTAGGTAGTAACTCCCCGAAGACCAAAATGAGGCCCGCTGCATAGTTCGGCGATCTAAAGCCTACAAGGTCCACGAGGGAGAGCTTTATAAGAAAAACCGGAGTCCTTCAAAGGTGCATCTCCGAAGAGGAAGGGCGAAATCTTCTGGCTGAAATTCACGCCGGACTCGGCGGGCACCACACCGCAGCCCGGGCCCTTGTAGGCAAGGCCTTCCGTACAGAATTTTATTGGCCAACGGCCCGGGCAGATGCTAAGGACTTAGTCCAACGATGCGTCGGTTGCCAGCTCTTTGCTAATCAGAGCCACATGCCACCCACCGCCCTCAAAACTATACCCATCACCTGGCCGTTTGCGGTCTGGGGGCTTGACATGGTTGGACCCCTTAAAGGGGGAACCCACAAGCAAAAATACCTATTGGTCATGGTGGATAAATTCACCAAATGGATAGAGGCCAAGCCCGTTAAGACGGCCGAATCCGGACCTGTGATAGACTTCATATCCGGGTTAGTACACCGTTATGGCGTCCCCCACAGCATCATCACTAATAACGGCACGAATTTCACGGCCGACGAAGTTAAACTATGGTGCAAAAATATGGGCATCAAGCTCGACTACGCTTCAGTCTATCACCCTCAAACTAACGGTCAAGTCGAACGAGCGAATGGTCTAATCATGAGCGGCATCAAACCCAGATTAGTGCGGTCCCTCACAGAATCTAACACGCACTGGGTAGAGGAGCTCGACTCCGTACTCTGGGGGCTGCGGACTATGCCAAACCGCACTACCGGATTCACACCATTTTTTATGGTATACGGCGCAGAGGCAGTTTTGCCCTGCGATATAATTCATGACTCACCTCGCGTGCGCATGTACGAAGTAAGAGAAGCCGAGTTGGATCGGCAGGACAGTTTGGACGCCTTAGAGGAGGAGCGTGACGTGGCAAAAGCCCGTTCCGCATTCTATCAGCAGCAGGCTCGAAGATATCAAAGCAGAGAAGTACGGGCCAAAACTTACAATGTTGGTGAGCTAGTTCTACGCCTGTCGGACAAGAAAAAGGACAAACTTAAGCCCAAATGGGAAGGTCCCTTCATCATCGACCAAGTCCTGACCGGCGGAGCATACCGTCTACGTAACGCATCCGACAACTGACTCGAGCCGAACCCATGGAACGCAGCCCGTCTCCGAAGATTCTACGCCTAGCGCTGGACTAAGAGTTCGTCTCCTTCCTCCGTCCACCTTTTATATTTTTGCTGTCTTTTGTTTCCCTCCTTCCCCCCCCCCTTTTAGTAAAAGCCTTTGAGGGCTGATTCGTGCATTGTTCGCACACACTTGATGTGCTACTCGCACTCATTATACCTAGGGGCTTCTTTAACAGAAGCTTATTTATACGGGCTTCATGCCCAACACATGTGTCATACTTCCGCATGTACCTTTTATTCACCATTATATGCATCGATATGACTTAAGTTTTGGCCAAGCTGGGTTGCCTGGCTCCTGTGCTTACCCCTACGTTCCCGATTGTTCGGCTAGGAGGTAAAGGGAGCACCTCTGCGATTGTTACTGCCGGGTCAGCCGGATGTGTACCTCAGACTGGGTGAAGCCAAAAGCTAGCGTTCTTAAGGAAATATTCGGTCAGTGACTTGAAAGATGATTTATTACTTATTTATTTATCTACCCCAGATGCTTTTTCTGCTCTTTTTGCAGTCCGGACATGAACTTTAGGGCATGCCTCCCAGGGAAAGGAACCCCTAACAGAACTATTCTCCCTGGAAGATGTTTCTTACTAACCATGTAATATAACATAACTAGTTGGGCACTTGTCTGATAAAGCACTAATGACCCCTACGCCTGGTCTCCATGCATACCCCGGTTTTTACATAACTGTGAGGGTATTCGGACACACTCCGGACTATTGGGTCCCGAGGTTGAAGCGAAAAGGTCCGCAAAGACAAACGATCTACAATCCGGCTAGAAGGCATTATACATGTCATTTCAAAATACATTGTCAAATTGACTGATTGTACTCCTCTTCAATCCCATCTAACAGGTTGTCTAATTTACAGTCCCGTTCGGAATACTTAGCGGCCAACTCCACTTGGCCGTACATTAAGCTCACAGGGATCTCCTTCCCATCGGGCCCCACAGGTCCGACCTCGGCCATGTGGTTCGGATCCGACTTCTTGTACCGCGTCTTAACCATGGCCCAGGCCTCCCTGGCGCCTTGACGGCAGGCCGATATCTTCCACAGATGGAAGCGCTGCCGTGCTCCCTGAAGCTTCTCTGCAAGCCCTCCAAGACCCTCGGGTAGGGAGACGGACGGCCACAAGGCCTGGGCGACGCCACTCATCGCCTGTCAAACACGTTCGTGCAGTTGCAGCAGCTCGGGAAGTTGGTCACCCGTTGAACCGGGCATCTCCTCCGCAGGACGACCTGTGAGCACACCTACAGACACATTTCTATCAATCGACTTCCTCGCCAAACTCTTCTTTTCAAAAGAGTTTGCTCAAGCACTTAATGTAGATGCCGCGATGAAGCCGCCGATTCTCCTTCACGGAGTCAGACAGCTGGACCCGAACATCTTTTAGTTCTTCGCCCAGCTGGGTGTTAGCATCTTGGAGTTTGTTCCTCTCCTGCTGCACCCTCATAAGCACCTTCTCGCCGGCCTTCAGCTGGTGCAGCAGATGTTGCTTGTCCGGATCTAGTCCGGCACCCTCTGCAATATTATTGTCAGACTTATGCACAAGCCGCACTTCATAAACTACTTATCTTTTCGAAGTATGTATTACTAGAGGGGGTCTTCGTGGCTCCCCCTGCAGCGGCTAGTGCGGTCTCAAGTTGAGCCTTGCATCCTTGAAGCTCCTGAGACAGGTGGGTATTCTTCTCCGTAAGATCCTGCATAATAAATGATCCTTAAATCAGTTATTCTAACTATTTCAAGTCTCGGGGGCTACTGGCATATATAACTATTAAAACTTCTTACCCGTATGTCCTTCACATACTGCTCCATGGCTCTGGTTAAACCATCTTGAGCGGCACGTAGGTGCGCGTCTCCTGCATTAAAGGCATTCAATGCCTCTGGGGAGAAACACGCGTCACGAAGAACTGTCCGGTGGCGCCTGTGATTCATGGCGCTCTCCACCTCAGACCTGGTGGCGGACAACCTGTCGGTATCCTCCGCTGGAGGAGCATCCGGCTCGCGCCTTGTGCTCGCCTCCCCCTCCAGACCAGGTGTTGGAGCCTGGCTGGCGGAGGCCTGGTTTGCCACCTCTCTGGGCACAGTCCGGCGAGCGCTCTTTCTCCTAGAAGAATTAGGAGCGTTAATATACCTCCCAGAAATCTTTCCCTTAAATACGGTGGTGCTCCATACCGTTGCGGCGACGTTTCGACTCGCGCCGCACTCCTCTTCCGCCTACTGGGCCGAACTGACCCTTGTTGGTCAGCCGCCGCGGATCCGGCTTCCCACCCTAAAGGTACCTCCTGTGGGACACCGTTGGTATACAGTGTTCAGAAATAAGCATGGATGAGTAATAATGACAAGACCTCGGTCACAGTTACCTGGGAAGCTGGAGTTAAACCAGGGTAGTCGGCCGTAATGGCGACTAAGGCATTGTCCATGCTAAGTTGGTGGATCAATGGATCGTTCCGGATCCTCGGGTTGTGGAGCCGGGCTGTGTATGCCCTCCACATCCCGGCGCAGTTCCTGCATCGAAATCATAAAGTAAGACACTTAACTTTGAAAGCACGAATCGGATAGATAAACGTCCTCTTACCCAGCTCCGAGGGATATTCATGGAGAATCCATTCAATGGACTCGTGCGGAGGAAGTCCTCCTTCTCCCCCTTGTATAAGCCTGACAGGATCTTCACCAGATCGGCAGCCAATCCCGGTCCCTTGCGGCCATGATGGGTGGCATCGTTCTCCCAGTTGAAGTCCCACATGGGGTGGCCCCTATATTGGAGCGGTTGCACCCCCCGCATAATGCACGTGGCCCTGATCCCAATCATGGTCAATCCGGAATGGACCAATAACCTTATCCGGCCCATCAGGTATTGGACGCTCCTATCATCTTCCCGTTGAGGGCTCCGCGGGCACCAACTCAGGCGTTTCTTCAGAGGAGCGTTGCTGAACTCCGGGAGGCCGATCCGAACTAGGTCCGGCAGTGGAGCGTCTTCCACATAAAACCATTCTGAAGGCCAGTCTTCGGACGCCTTCTTCGGGGTCCCGGACAGATATCCGTTCCCGGCGATGCGCCATATTTCGGCTCCACCCACTTGATATATCGACCCCTCGTGAGCACGGGGTACGAGGCAAAACAATCTCTTCCACAGCGCAAAATGGGGCTCGATGCCCAAGAACAGCTCGCAAAGAGCTACAAAACCCGCGATGTGCAAAATGGAGGCGGGTGTAAGGTGATGAAGCTAGAGTCCGTAGAACTCCAGGAGCCCCCGGAAAAACGAATGTATGGGAAATCTGAGCCCCCTTATTAGATGAGGGACGAAACACACCCGCTCTCCTTTGGAGGGATTGGGGGTGTCCTCCGCCTGCTTTCCGCCTTTTAGGTGGCCAGCCCGGCTCGAACCGGGACCATGAAGGCCGGAGGAAGGTATCCCTCCGCTTGGAGCATCACCAGCTCATTGTGCGGAATTGTACATCTCCTCTAGTCTCCTGGCTGAGGGCTGGGAGCGCGAGAGGAGGAGCCGCATCGGCTGTCCATGATGGAGTGGATTTTTTTCAGAGGCGCTCTGATGAGTACTCGCGGAAGGAGGATGGTGTGATTTGGATCTAGATCCTTGCCTCTCTTATAGGCAGCTTATTCGTGCAGCTTGGGGGTAAAACGTAAAAATACCCTGGCTTTTCGCATTCATACGACACGTGGAAGAGGGCTATTATTGGACACGGAAGCCAAGGAGCGCAACATTTATGAGGAAGCCGGACACTATTCGGCAAGCACATGGAATTTGGAGGAGAACCCGCCTTGCAACGCCGAAGACAATATGCGCGCCAGACTAATCGTCATTGAAGCCTGGTTCGGGGGCTACTGAGGGAGTCCTGGACTAAGGGGTGTCCGGATAGCCGAACTATCATCATTGGCCGGACTCCAAGACTATGAAGATACAACATTGAAGACTCCGTTCCGTGTCCGGATGGGACTTTCCTTGGCGTGGAAGGCAAGCTTGGCGATACGCATATGTAGATCTCCTACCATTGTAACCGACTCTGTGTAACCCTAGCCCTCTCCGGTGTCTATATAAATCGGAGGGTTTTAGTCCGTAGGACACAACAACAACAACAACAACAACAATCATACCATAGGCTAGCTTCTAGGGTTTAGCCTCTTTGATCTCGTGGTACATCCACTCTTGTACTACCCATATCATCAATATCAATCAAGCAGAAGTAGGGTTTTACCTCCATCGAGAGGGCCCGAACCTGGGTAAAAACATCGTGTCCCTTGTCTCCTGTTACCATCCGCCTAGACGCACAGTTCGGGACCCCCTACCCGAGATCCGCCGGTTTTGACACCGACAGCCCCCCTTCTTCTTCTTCTTCCTTGACCTTCTCCCTAGGTGGGATAAGGGTTTCCCCTCTAGTCCTTGGCTCCCATGTCTTGGGAGGGGCGAGAGCCCCTCCGAGATTGGATTTATCTCTCTGTTTCTGCGTTCTCAGATTCTACCCCTTCAATGTTTGTTAAATATCCAGAGATCCGTAACTCCGATTGGGGTGAATCTTTCGCCCAGATCTTTCTCATAAAATTAGGTTTCTTGTGCCAAAAGAAGAGCATCAACCGCCTTACGGGTGGCCCATGAGAGTCCAGGGCGCCCCCAGGGGGAGGGCGCGCCCCCTGTCTCGTGGCCACCCTGGACACCATTCCGCGTTGATTTTACTTCCCAAAAATCATAAATATTCCAAAAAAATCTCCGTCCGTTTTAATCCCGTTTGGACTCCATTTGATACTGGGTTTCTGCAAAACAAAAAACATGCAACAGACAGGAACTGGCACTGGGCACTGGATCAATATGTTAGTCCCAAAAATAGTATAAAAAGTTGCCAAAAATATATAAAAGTTGAATAATATTGGCATGGAACAATCAAAAATTATAGATACGACGGAGACGTATCAGCATCCCCAAGCTTAATTCATGCTCGTCCTCGAGTACGTAAATGATAAAAAAGATAATTTTTGATGTGGAATGCTACCTAGCATAATCTTGTTCATATGTCTAATCATGGCATGAATATCAAGACACGAGTGATTCAAAGCAATAGTCTATCATTTGACATAAAAACAATAATACTTCGAGCGTACCAATAAAGCAATCATGTCTTTTCAAAACAACAAGGCCAAAGCAAGCTTATCCCTACAAAATCATACAGTTTGGCCATGCTTCATTTTTGTCACACAACATGCCCCCATCATGCACAACCCCGATGACAAGCCGAGCAATTGGTTCATACTTTTTAACGCGATTCAGCTTTTTCAACCCTCACGCAATACATGAGCACAAGCCATGGATATAGCACTATAGGTGGAATAGAATATAATGATGGAGGTTATGTGGAGAAGACAAAAAAGGAGAAAGTCTCACATCGACGCGGCTAATCAACCGGCGATGGAGATGCCCATCAATTGATGTCAATGCGAGGAGTAGGGATTGCCATGCAACGGATGCACTAAGAGTTATAAGTGTATGAAAGCTCAACAAAAGAAACTAAGTGGGTGTGCATCCAACTTGCTTGCTCATGAAGACCTAGGGCATTTGAGGAAGCCCATCGTTGGAATATACAAGCCAAGTTCTATAATGAATATTCCCACTAGTATATGAAAGCGACAACATAGGAGACAATCTATATGAAGAACATGGTGCTACTTTGAAGCACAAGATATGAGAGTCACTACATGAAGAACATGGTGGTACTTTGAAGCACAAGTGTGGAAAAAGAGATAGTAACATTGCCCCTCTTTATTTATTTTCTATTTCTTTTTCTTTTTTCTTTTTTTTTCTTTTTTTTCTT
>NC_057810.1:390129792-390247718 GCF_018294505.1 Triticum aestivum | reverse complement strand
TCACACTTTTATTTACTTACAACTTGATATTACAAGTCGATACTGGGACAAAGATATGACTCTATATGAATGCTTCCGGCGGTGTACCGGGATGTGCAATGATCTAGCGTAGCAATGACATCAAAAAATGGACAAGCCATGAAAACATCATGCTAGCTATCTTACGATCATGCAAAGCAATATGACAATGAATGCTCAAGTCATGTATATGATAATAATGGAAGTTGCATGGAAATATATCTCGGAATGGCTATGGAAATGCCACAATAGGTAGGTATGGTGGCTGTTTTGAGGAAGATATAATGAGGCTTATGTGTGATAGAGCATATTGTATCACGGGGTTTGGATGCACTGGCGAAGTTTGCACTAACTCTCGAGGTGAGAAAGGGCAATGCACGGTACCGAAGAGGCTAGCAATGATGGAAAGGTAAAAGTGCGTATAATCCATGGACTCACATTAGTCATAAAGAACTCATATACTTATTGCAAAAGTTTATTAGCCGTCGAAGCAAAGTACTACTATGCATGCCCCTAGGGGGATAGATTGGTAGGAAAAGACCATCGCTCATCCCCGACCGCCACTCATAAGGAAGACAATCAAAGAAACACCCCATGCTTCAAATTTGTCACACAACAGTTATCATATGTGCATGCTATGGGACTTGCAAACCTCAACACAAGTGTCTCCACAATCCACAACCACCCACTAGCATGACTCTAATATCACCACCTTTATATCGCAAAACTATTGCGAGGAATCAAACATAACATATTCAGTGATCTACAAGTTTATGTAGGATTTTATGACTAACCATGTGAATGACCAATTCCTGTCATCTCTCTAAAAAGATATAAGTGAGGCAAGAGAGTTTAATTCGTTCTACAAAAGATATGCCCACGCTCTAACAAGTATAAGTGAAGCAAAAGAGCATTCTACAAATGGTGGTTTTCTATGTGAAGAGAAACAGGCAATCCAGACTTCAAATGATATAAGTGAAGCACACGAAACATTCTATAAAGCCATACACCAAAGATATAAGTGAAGTGCAAAGAGCATTCTATAAATCAACCAAGTACTATCTCATACCAGCATGGTGCAAAAAAGAAAAATGAAAACTAAATGCAAAAGACGCTCCAAGACTTGCACATAATGCATGAACAAAACAAATACGAAAACATACCGATACTTGTTGAAGAAAGAGGGGATGCCTTCCGGGGCATCCCCAAGCTTAGACGCTTGAGTCTCCTTGAATATTTACTTGGGGTGCCTTGGGCATCCCCAAGCTTGAGCTCTTGCCTCTCTTCCTTTTCCTCATATCGAGACCTCCTCGTTTAGACACTTCATCAACACAAAACTTCAACAGAAAACTCCGTAAGATCCGTTAGTATAATAAAGCAAATCACCACTATAAGTACTGTTGCAAACCAATTCAAATTTTGTTTTTGCATTTTTTCTACTGTAATATAAGTTTTCCATGGCTTAATCCACTAATATAAATTGATAGATTCATCAAAATAAGCAAACTATGCATCAAAAACAGAATCTGTCAAAAACAGAACAGTCTGTAGCAATCTGAACATCCACCATACTTATGGTACCCCAAAAATTCTGCCAAAATTAGAAAAATAAAAAAGTTGTATATAAAGACAGGGCAAAAATAATCAGAACCAATCGACGTTCCAGTTATAAATGTGAAATCGCACACTACAGACAAAGTTTCTGTCCTGCACCGTACAAACCAACAAGCATTGTAAACATCCTAAAGGCAAACCTTGGCACATTATTTTTATAATACAATGGAATTATACAAGGGGATAATTATTTTTGATGAAAATTTTCTGTAATCAAGATTCACAAATTTTCCGTGAGCATGAACAAAGTTCAAGAAGCTCTCCCACTTCAACAATGCTTGTCTTTCTCACTTTCACTTTCCTATTTTTGAAAAGTTTTTAGGTTCCCCTCTTTATTTTTTTTGTTTTTAAACTATAAGAAAGCACTCAACAGAAATAAATGACTCTCTAAAACTTCCGGGTTGTCTCCCTGGCAGCGCTTTCTTTAAAGCCATTAAGCTAGGCATTTAGTGCTCAAGTAATGAATCCACCCGGATCCCAAGGCATATCAAGGCCAATTTTAATTAAAAATGATTTGTAATTTAGTAGTGAGCACAAAGTAACGTATATCATGCAACAACGAAGTCTAACCCTCTTCCTATGCATCGGCATGTCATAAAAGAACAATTCATGCACATATAGTAAAGGCCAATGCATAGTATAAGCAGTTTCTTGCAATTTTATCGTGTTGGAAACATAAAGAGGCGGAGATGTAGTTCCTCTCTCATAATAATTGCAAGTAGGAGCAGCAAGCACATGCATATTACATTCATCAAAATCAACATATGCAATGGTAAAAGGCAACCCATCAATATAATCCTTAATAAGCACAAACTTCTCCAATATAGTGTAGTTTGGAGAATTCAAAAAGACAATAGGACTATCATGCGTGGGTGCAATAGAAACAATTTCATGTTTAAAATAAGGAACTATAGCAAGTTCATCTCCATAAGCATAATTCATATTGGCATCTTGGCCACAAGCATAGCAAGCATCATCAAAAAGGGATATTTCAAACAAATTCAAGGGATCATAGCAATCATCATAGCAATCATCCTTCGGTAAGCACGAAGGGGAATTAAATAATGTATGAGTTGGAGGGTTACTCTCATTAGAAGTTGGGCACGGGTAGCTAATCCGCTCTTCCTCCTTTTGTTCTTCGCTCTCCTCATCATCTTTTTCATCCAATGAGCTCACAGTTTCATCAATTTCTTCTTCCATAGCTTCCTGCAAAATATTAGTCTCTTCTTGGACAGCGGAGACTTTCTCAATAAATGCATTAATATAGTAATTGTATTCATAATTTTCATAGCAATATCTAAGTATAGAAAGATTTTCAGGCCTATAAACATCATCATCTAAAGCTTCATACTTTTCAAACAAAGATTCAATTTCATAAGCAGCCTTAAAAGCAACAAATTCTTCTATTTATTCCACATCATAGTAATCATATCTACCATTAGCATAAGAAGCTAATGTTTCATTATCATTAAATTTGCATGAAAAGGGAAGGTGTGGAGCCTCCATCCTAGAGCAATAAGTAATATCATATCTCAAGCATAGAGCCCAGGCATACCAACGCAACATAATAAATTGATCCCATAATAGTTTCCCTTTTTGTGTCGAGCGATAATCCCTAAAGTATTCACGTTGATCCAACGTGTCTCCCATTATAAAGTTGAATGGGGTTTTCTCCGGATTATCAAAGTAGTACACAATATCTTTCGCATAATGAGAATCAAGGGTTTTAGGAGTTACCCCATCCTCATGAGTAGCAAGTACAGCTAACTTTTTGGTATTTTGCGTTCCATATCCATAACTAAAGATAGAGAACAACTTAGAACAGCAAATAAAAATTACTTAGTGATAAAGCTAACAAGCACACACGAGAATATTCACCCCACGCTATGACTCCCTGGAAACGACGCCAGAAAAAGGTCTTGATAACCCGCAGGTATATGGGATAGTTGTAGCCTCTTTCGATAAGTAAGAGTGTCGAACCCAACGAGGAGCTAAAGGTAGAACAAATACTCTCTCAAGTCCTATCGGCCACTGATACGACTCTACGCACGCTTGAGGTTCGCTTTACCTAGAACAAGTATGAAACTAGAAGTACTTTGTAGGTGTGATAGGATAGGTTTGCAGGATAATAAAGAACAAGTAAACAAAAAGTAGGGGCTGTTTTAGATAAAGAAGCAATAAAGTAAATATAGCGAGTGTGGAAAGTGGTGATAGGAGTTGTGGAATTGTCCCTAAGCAACTAACTATGTTACTAGACCGATAATCACTATTGCAATTCTATTTGAGGGAGAGGCATAAGCTAACATATCATCCCTTACTTGGAATTCTATGCACTTATGATTGGAACTCTAGCAAGCATCCGCAACTACTAAAGATTCATTAAGGTAAAACCCAACCATAGCATTAAAGCATCAAGTCCCCTTTTATCCCATACGCAAACAACCTACTTACTCGGGTTTGTGTTTCAGTCACTCACGCAACCCACCATAAGCAAATCATAAACATATTGCAAACACTACAGCGGGAATCCCTCACGCTTGCGCGACACGGAGGGTACAATAGGACAGCACCAATAATAAAACATGCAACTCAACCCAATCATAGCAATTCATCAATCACCGATAGGACAACGAAAATCTACTCAGACATCATAGGATGGCAACACATCATTGAAAAATAATATGAAGTATAAAGCACCATGTTCAATTAGAGGGTACAGCGGGTTGCGGGAGAGTGGACCACTGAATATAGATGGGGGAAGGTGATGGAGATGTTGGTGAAGATGACGGCGGTGTTGGTGAAGATCATGGTGATGATGATGGCCCCGGCGGTGTTCCGGCGCCACCGGAAGCAAGGGGGAGAGAGCCCCCCTTCTTCTTCTTCTTCCTTGACCTTCTTCCTAGATGGGAGAAGGGTTTCCCCTCTAGTCCTTGGCTCCCATGGCTTGGGAGGGGCGAGAGCCCCTCCGAGATTGAATCTATCTCTCTGTTTCTGCGTTCTCAGATTCTACCCCTTCACCGTTTCTTAAATATCCGGAGATCCATAACTCCGTTTGGGGTGAATCTTTCGCCCAGATCTTTCTCATAAAATTAGCTTTCTTGCGCCAAAAGAAGAGCGTCAACCGCCTTATGGGTGGCCCCCGAGAGTCCAGGGCGCGCGCCCCTGTATCGTGGCCACCCCGGACACCGTTTCGCGTTGATTTTACTTCCCAAAAATCATAAATATCCCAAAAAAATCTCCATCCGTTTTTATCCCATTTGGACTCCGTTTGATATTGGGTTTTTGCGAAACAAAAAACATGCAACACATAGGAACTGGCACTGGGCACTGGATCAATATGTTAGTCCCAAAAATAGTATAAAAAGTTGCCAAAAATATATAAAAGTTGAAAAATATTGGCATGGAACAATCAAAAATTATAGATGCGACGGAGACGTATCAAGAGGTGTTAGCTTGTTCTAGGTTATTGGTGTATCTTTTGATCTTCTTTTTAAAGAGGGTCTACTCACCACTCTGTATTGTTCGGCTGTGTACTTTGGTGTGTTGCTTTATTTATAAAGCGGGAGGAAAACCTGTTTCAATGAGGGAGGGAGGAGGGAGAGAGCAAATTCGTTTGTAATGGTTTAACTATTATGTTTAGACTATTTTTCTATATACATGAATTTTCATGTTCAAGCTTACTAGTATTTGTCAAATGCAATGGATGTTGTAGTTGTAGGAGCTGGCATTCACCACTACGTGGTCCGGGGTACGATACATGGACAATGCAAATCGTATTATTGCGCTGGCTGGCCAAAGGAAAGAAAACAAATAAAAGTACGACGCAAAAAAACAAAAAAATTGATTCGATGGGCTATATCAACGTTGACTTCTGTTGTTGTCACAATTTAGATGTAAGATAATACCTCACATCTAGATGTGATATAGTTAGACCCTCATATGTCATAGTTTATCCCTAATGATAACGCCCACATGTGTGGCAGTTTTGCAACTCGCCCACACACGTGGATCATCGGTTATTCGAGTATGCACGAATCTTGACACAAATTGGCAGAATTCATGTGCCACGCAGGAAGGGGCTGGTGTGTGGGAGTTTAACAGTTTCGCCCGGATGCTCGTTCCTCGCACGGAGAGCTCGTGGTTGCCAAACGGACATGGGGTGGAACTGCCGTTGCGCCCGCACGCTGCGCACCCATCTACTCTTCCCCTCCCCCGCGATGCAGTTTCCCAACCCTGCGCTTCTTTTCTTCCCATTTCCTCACACTAACGCTCCCATTCGGGAGCAATGACAAGTTCTGGGCGGAGCAAAGGAGAGGGGGCGGCGGCGGCGAAAGAGTCGCGGGTCTTCGTGGGTGTTGTTGCTGTTCAGGCAACCGGAGCATCATCGCTGGAGCAGAGGAGAGAGGGCAGAGGTAAGGTACCGAAGCTTCTACTGGTCCCGATCTACTTCCCCTGTTCCCGGTTCACATGCTGCTCGAATCCTTCGAGATTCAGGTGGATTTTGTGGCGCTTGAGTGCTCCCCATCGGCGAGGGGAGTCGCAGGTGTGCCAGTAGCCCAGCATTACTGATACATCTCCAATGTATCTATAATTTTTTATTGTTCCATGCTATTACATTATCTGTTTTGGATGTTTTATATGCATTAATATGCTATTTTATCTTATTTTTGGGACTAAATTATTAACCTAGAGCCCAGTGCCAGTTTCTGTTTTTTCCTTGTTTCTGAGCTTCACAGAAAAGGAATACTAAACGGAGTCCAAACGGAATAAAATTTCACGTTGATTTTTCTTGGACCAGAAGACACCCAGGGTACTTGGAATGCAAGTCATAAGAGCCACGAGGCGGCAACAAGGGTGGAGGGCGCGCCCTAGGGGGCGCCCCCTAGCTTGTGGGCCCCTCGGTGACCCCTGACCTAGATCTTCCTCCTATATATTCACATATATTCCAAAACCCTCAGAAGCATCCACGAAAACACTTTTCCACCGCCGCAACCTTCTGTTCCAATGAGATCCCATCTTGGGGCCTTTTTCGGCATCCTGCTGGAGGGGATTCGATCATGGAGGGCATCTACATCAACTCTATTGCCCTTCCGATGAAGCGTGAGTAGTTTACCTCAGATCTACAAGTCCGTAGCTAGTAGCTAGATGGCTTCTTCTCTCTCTTTGATTCTTAATACCATGTTCTCCTCGACGTTCTTCAAAATCTATCCGATGTAATCTTCTTTTGTGGTGTGTTTGTCGAGGTCCAATGAATTGTGGATTTTTGATCAGCTTATCTATGAATATTATTTGAATCTTCTCTGAATTCTTATATGCATGATTTGATATCTTTGTATTTCTCTTCGAATTATTGGTTTGGTTTGACCAACTAGATTGGTTTTTCTTGCAATGGGAGTGGTGCTTATCTTTGGGTTCAATCTTGCATGATTTCACCAAGTGACAAAGTAGGGGTAGTGAGACACGTATTGAATTGTTGCCATCGAGGATAAAAATATGGGGTATTCATCATATTGCTTGAGTTTATTCCTCTACATCGTGTCATCTTACTTAAGGCGTTACTTCGTTCTTTATGAACTTAATACTCTAGATGCATGTTGGATAGTGGTGGATGTGTGGAGTAATAATAGTAGATGGAGGCAGGAGTTAGTCTACTTGACATGGACGTGATGTCTATATTTCATAATCATTACCTTGGATATCGTCATAACTTTGCACATTTCTATCATTTGCTCGACAGTAATTTGTTTACCCACCGTATTATTTGCCTTCATGAGAGAAGCCTCTAGTGAAACCTATGGCCCCCGGGACTATTTTCCATCATATTAGTTTACGATCTACTATTTTGCAGTGATGTCTATTTTGCAATCTTTTATTTTCACGAAATTGCCCTACTCATGGTTTAAATTTGTGGATGATCATACAAAAATTTTATGCCAGATTGAATTTTGCTTCTAGAAATCTTTTAGATTCGGCCGCGGGAGGTACTTTTATGGAAATTACTTTAGGAGAAGCTACTAAACTCCTAGATAATATTATGGTTAATTATTCTCAATGGCACACCAAAAGATCTTCTACGAGTAAAAAAGTGTATGTGATTGAAGAAATTTTTTGAGTGGAAAGATGGATGAACTTATAAAATTGTTTGCTAGCAAGAGTGCTCCTATTGATCCTAAATATATGACTTTGTCTACTTTGATTGAGAATAATAATGAATCTATGGATGTGAATTTTGTTGGTAGAAACGATTTTGGTAATAACGCGTATAGAGGTAATTTTAATCATAGGTCATTTCCTAGTAATTCCTCTAATAGTTATGGTAATTCCTACAACAATTCCTATGGAAATTATAATAAGATGCCCTCTGATCTTGAGAGTAGTATTAAAGAATTTATGAGTTTGCAAAAGAATTTCAATGCTTTGGTTTAAGAAAAATTGCTTAAGATTGATGATTTGGCTAGGAACGAGGATAGAATTTCTCTTAAGATTGATTCTTTGAAAATTGGATCTATTCCACCCAAGCATGATATTAATGAATCTCTAAAATCTATTATAATTTCCATTGATGAGTGCAAAGAAAGAACCGCTAAGATGTGTGCTAAGCGAGATTGGTTTGTAAAAGTGTGTTCTTCTAGTTTTTGTGGAAATAATGATGAAGATCTTAAAGTGATTTATGTGGCTCCTATTGGATCTTTGTTTTCCAATATAAATCTTGATAAAGATGGGACTGGAGATGAGTCAACTTTAGTTAAAAGGTGTTCCAATGATTTGGAGTTTATAGATCTTGATGCAAAAAAGTGGGATTGGAGAGGTCAAAACTTTAAGTAGCAATGAACCCACTCTTTTGGATTTCAAGGAATTTAATTATGATAGTTGTTCTTTAATATATTGTATTTCCTTGTTGCAATCCATGTTGAATTCTCCTCATGCTTATAATCAAAATAAAGCTTTTACTAAACATATCGTTGATGCCATGATGAAATCTTTTGAAGAAAAGCTTGAATTCTAATTTTCTATTTTTAGAAAACTTTATGATGAGTGGGAACCTACTATTAAGATTAAAATAAAATATTATGAGTGCCATGATTTGTGTGATTTGGGTGCTAGCGTTTCCACGATTCCAAAAACATTATGTGATGTGTTAGGTTTTCGTGAATTTGATGATTGTTCTTTAAATTTGCATCTTGCGGATTCCACTATTAAGAAACCTGTGGGAAGGATTAATGATGTTCTTATTCTTGCAAATAGGAATTATGTGCCCATATATTTCATTGTTCTTGATATAGATTGCAATCCTACATGTCCTATTATTCTTGGTAGACCTTTCCTTTGAACGATTGGTGCAATTATTGATATGAAAGAAGGAAACATTAGATTTCAATTTCCGTTAAGGAAGGGTATGGAACACTTTGCTAGAAAGAAAATTAAGTTGCCATATGAATCTATTATTAGAGCTACTTATGGATTGCATACCAAAGATAACAATACCTAGATCTAGGTTTTTATGCCTAGCTAAGGGCGTTAAACAATAGCGCTTGTTGGGAGGCAACCAAATTGTATTTTTATTGTTGCTTTTTTGGTTCTGTTTTTCAATAAATAATTCATCTAGCCTCTTGTTAGATGTGTTTTTGTGTTTTAATTAGTATTTGTGCCAAGTAAGACCTTTAGGATGGCTTACGGTGATAGTTGATTTGATCTTGCTGAAAAACAGAAACTTTTGCACCGAGTAAAATTATTGTCATAATTCACAAAAGCATGCTTTTCATCTGAAATTTTTACACAAGATTGATATAAGAATTTTTGGAGTTACAGAAGTATTCAAAGTTTTCAGATTGCTACATACTGTTCTATTTTTGACAAATTCTGTTTTTCTTGTGTTGTTTGCTTATTTTGATGAATATATGGGTAGTATAGGGGGGGTATGAACCATGGAGAAGTTGGAATACAGTAGATGTTGCACCAATATAAATAAAGAATGAGTTCACAACAGTACCAAAAAGTGGTGATTTATTTTCTTATACTAACGGATCTCATGAGTTTTCTGTTGAGTTTTGTGTTGTGAAGTTTTCAAGTTTTGGGTAAAGATTTGATGGATTGTGGAGTAAGGAGTGGAAAGAGCCTAAGCTTGGGGATCCCCAAGGCACCCCAAGGAAATATTCAAGAACAACCAAGAGCCTAAGCTTGGGGATGCCCCGGAAGGCATCCCCTCTTTCGTCTTCGTCCATCGGTAAATTTACTTGATGCTATATTTTTATTCACCACATGATATGTCTTTTGCTTAGAGCGTCTTGTATGATATGATTATTTGCTTTTTAGTTTGCCACAATCATCCTTGCTATACACACCTTTTGAGAGGGACACGCATGAATCGTAATTTATTAGAATACTCTATGTGCTTCACTTATATCTTTTGAGCTAGGCAATTTTGCTCTAGTGCTTCACTTATATCTTTTTAGAGCATGGCGATGGCTTTATTTTATAGAAATTATTGAACTCTCTTGCTTCACTTATATTATTTTGAGAGTCTCTCTAAACAACATGGTAATTTTATTAGGTTATGAATTTAGTCCTAATATGATAGGCATCCAAGAGGGATAAAATAAAAACTTACATATAAAGTGCTTGAAAACTAAGAGAAGTTTGATTCCTTGCATTTGTTTTGAGATATGAAGATGGTGATATTAGAGTCATGCTAGTGATAATTGTGGATTGGTAAGAATACTTGTGTTAATGTTTGTGATTCCCGTAGCATGCACGTACGGTGAACCGTTATGTAAGAAGTCGGAGCATGATTTATTTATTGATTGTCATCCTTTGTGTGGAGGTCGGGATCGCGCGATGGTTAACTCCTACCGACCCTTCCCCTAGGAGCATGCACGTAGTACATTGTTTCGATAGTTGATAGACTTTTGCAATAAGTATGTGAGTTCTTTATGACTAATGTTGAGTCCATGGATTACACGCACTCTCACCCTTCCACATTGCTAGCCTCTCTAGTACTGCGCAACTTTTGCCGGTGCATTACACCCACCATATACCTTCCTCAAAACAGCCACCATACCTACCTATTATGGCATTTCCATAGCCATTCCGAGATATATTGCCATGCAACTTTCCACCGTTCCGTTTTATCATGACACGCTTCATCGTTGTCATATTGCTTTGCATGATCGTAAGATAGCTAGCATGATGTTTACATGGCTTGTCCATTTTTTGATGGCATTTGCTATGCTAGATCATTGCACATCCCGGTACACCGCCGGAGGCGTTCATATAGAGTCATGCCTTTGTTCCAGTATCGAGTTGTAATTTTGATTTGTAAGTAAATAAAAGTGTGATGATCATCATTATTAGAGCATTGTCGAGGCCAAAGATGCCCAAATAAAAAAAGGCCAAAGAACCCCACCAAAAAAATGAGAGAAAAGAGAGAAGGGGCAATGTTACTATCCTTTTCCACACTTGTGCTTCAAATTAGCAGCATGTTCTTCACGATAGAGAGTCTCCTATGCTTTCACTTTCATATACTAGTGAGAATTTTTCGTTATAGAACTTGGCTTGTATATTCCAACAATGGGCTTCCTCAAATGCCCGAGGTCTTCATGAGAAAGCAATTTGGATGCACACCCACTTAGTTTCTTTTTGAGCTTTCATACACTTATAGCTCTAGTGCATCCGTTTCATGGAAATCCCTACCCACTCACATTGATATCCATTGATGGGCATCTCCATAGCCCGTTGATACGCCTAGTTGATCCGAGACTATCTCCTTCTTTTTGTCTTCTCCACAACCACCATATTCAATTCCACCTGTAGTGCTATGTCCATGGTTCATGCTCATGTATTGCGTGAAAGTTGAAAAAGTTTGAGAATACTAAAGTATGAAACAATTGCTTGGCTAAAACTGGGGTTGTGCCTGATTTAAGTACTTTGTGTCATGAAGATGGAGCATAGACAAACTATATGATTTTGTAGGGATAGCTTTCTTTAGCCATAGTATTTTGAGAAGACATGATTGCTTTATTAGTATGCTTGAAATATTATTGTCTTTATGTCAATATTAAACTTTTGTTTTAAATCTTATGGATCTGAGCATTCATGCCACAATGAAGAAAATTACATGGACAAATATGTTAGGTAGCATTCCACATAAAAAATTCTATTTTTATCATTTGCCTTCTCGAGCACGAGCGGGAATTAAGCTTGGGGATGCTTGATATGTCTCCAACGTATCTATAATTTTTGATTGTTCCATGCTATTATATTATCTGTTTTGGATGTTTTATATGCATTAATATGTGATTTTATATTATTTTCGGGACTAACTTATTAACATAGAGCCCAGTGCCAGTTTATGTTTTTTCCTTGTTTTTGAGCTTCACAGAAAAGGAATACTAAACGGAGTCCAAACGGAATAAAATTTCACGATGATTTTTCTTGGACCAGAAGACACCCAGGGGACTTGGAGTGCCGAAGGGGGATTCGATCACGGAGGGCATCTACATCAACTCTATTGCCCTTCTGATGAAGCGTGAGTAGTTTAGCTTAGACCTACGGGTCCATAGCTAGTAGCTAGATGGCTTCTTCTCTCTCTTTGATTCTCAATACCATGTTCACCTCGATGTTCTTGGAGATCTATCCGACGTAATCTTCTTTTGTGGTGTGTTTGTCGAGATCCGATGAATTGTGGATTTATGATCAGCTTATCTATGAATATTATTTGAATCTTCTCTGAATTCTTATATGCATGATTTGATATCTTTGTATTTCTCTTCGAATTATCGGTTTGATTTGGCCAACTAGATTGGTTTTTCTTGCAATGGGAGAGGTTCTTAGCTTTGGCTTCAGTCTTGCGTGATTTCACCCAGTGAAAAAGTAGGGGTAGTGAGACACGTATTGTATTGTTGCCATCGAGGATAAAAAGATGGGGTATTCGTCACATTTCTTGACTTTATTTCTCTACATCATGTCATCTTACTTAAGGCGTTACTCCGCTCTTTATGAACTTAATACTCTAGATGCATGATGGATAGCGGTCGATGTGTGGAGTAATAGTAGTAGACGCAGGCAGGAGTCGGTCCACTTGACATGGACGTGATGCCTATATTTCATAATCATTGCATTGGATGTCATCATAACTTTGCACTTTTCTATCATTTGCTCGACAGTAATTTGTTCACCCACCGTATTATTTGCCTTCATGAGAGAAGCCTCTAGTGAAACCTATGGCCCCGGGGTCTATTTTCCATCATATTACTTTCGATCTACTATTTTGCAATCTTTTATTTTCAGATCTATAATCCAAAAAACCCAAAAATATTTTATCTTTTGTTCAGTTTCATCTATCTCTAGCAGATGTCACCTTTGGAAGTGACCGTGAAGGGATTGACAACCCCTTTATCGCGTTGGGTGCAAGTGTTTGATTGTTTGTGTAGGTGCATCTATTGGGGACTTGCGCGTTTCTCCTACTGGATTGATACCTTGGTTTTTAACTGAGGGAAATACTTATCACTACTGTGTTGCATCACCCTTTCCTCTTCAAGGGAAAAACCGACGCAAGCTCAAAAAGTAGCAATTAACTAGTTCCGTTGCCGCCGCGGTGGAAGTCATGCCGATGAGGCTCACTCGTTCTGCGTCGATCTCTCTGTTTTCTGAGATTAGACGTGTTCAAGTCTAGGTTGCAGCCATTTTCTGCTGTTTTTTGTTAGTTTGATGGTCTCGTAGGCAACAATTTCTCAGCTTTTAGGGGTGATGTTGTGATCGAAATCCAGGCCTGAGAGTAGAGTATGTACCATAGATTAGTTTTCTGCATTTCGTTTTGTAGGGTAATGGCAGTTGGGTGTTCCATGGAAACTGACTGAATTGCCATGATGTTTCTGTGCAAAATGGCAACTTGAATCTACTAGTTTAGCTACAACTTGTCTACTAGATGGCAACTACCTTTTTGAATCCAAACTGTTAGTTGCCATGTTTTTGCACTGATTCAGGGGTCGTTTTTACCTACTGAGCTTGTGAGCAGATGGCAACTACCTGTTTTTACACCAAGACTTTATTTGCATGTTGTTTTGTGCGAACATGGCAACCTGAATCTGTTGCAACAGATACAACTTGCCACTGTTTATTTTTAGTAGATGGCAACTGGTTATTGAACCCAAAACTGTCAGTTGCCATGTGGTCTACAGTGATCTGGGGGGGTCAATTTACTACTGTGCTTTTGAGCAGACGGCAACTACCTCTTTATAGCAAGACATTATTTGTCATGCATATTCTTTAGTGTTTATTTTTGGCAGCTGCATTTTTGTGATTATGAGCACATGGCAACTCCCACTTTATCGTAAGATATTATTTGCTACGCATTTCAAGTGTTACATGGCAATTCCCTTACTCCATAGTTAGTTTGCAGGTGGCAACCCCCTATTTTTATAAAACATATTTTTTGGGGGTGAACATGGCAGTTTTCATTTGTCGTCGACGATATCCTTTTCCTTGTTACATCATGCATCTTTTATTTTGTATTTTTGTACTATGTTTTCATTTGTACTTATGTGTACTTGTTCTTACCGTAGCATCATGGTTCGTGGCGACCAGCAAGACGATGATGACGACTTCATGGAGGCATCGCCACGAAAACGTGTAGCCGGTCATACGAAGACGGTGATGAGGTTCCTTTTTTCCCATGTTTATTGTGTTGCAGATATTACATTCATTTTTTAACTTTTAGCATATTGAACATGGAAGAATGACCTTTTTTTGTTCTGTAGAAGAAGAAACGTCTGTGTAATAGGGCTTTGCAAGAACGCCTGACTATATTGACCAAGGGGTTTAGTGATGATCAGAAGGAAGCTGCCAGTGAGATGGGGATGCAGGAATTGATGGATATTCGATGCCAAAATCTAGTGAACCCTGTATGTGATTGGCTCGGTGAGATATACGACCCTCCGTCCAAGGAATTTGTCATTCCGGGGCGTGGAAGATTCCCTTTGGATGAGGAATCTGTTTTCTGCACCTTGGGTGTCCCCCGTGGGAAAATCAAAGTCCCTTATGAGGTGAACAATGAGATTGAGGAGGTTTTGTTCCCCTGTTTGTTTCCTGGCAAGGCATCCATGCCTAATACAACTGTGCTTGCAACTTCGTTGGAGGGCATGATAAGCCATGGCGAGGTATTTAAGATGAAGCTGCTAATGTACTTGATCACATCTGTCTTTGCGCCTACCACGTCCCTACGCCTAAGCAAAAAGTGCTTCCATGTCCTGGTGAATGTTCTTTGTCTATACCTTTTCCTACCATCTTATGTTTTGATGCCATGTACTAGCATGTTCCTGCCAGTCGAAATTGTTTCAACCATTGACGTGTTGTTTGTTTAACCTTTTGTGCCTTTTGTGCAGGTGAAACTGAAAGATGTTTTCTACCTCTTGAGCATGCGTTGGTTTTCCCTTGAAGAGGAAAGGGTGATGCAGCAAAGTAGCGTAAGTATTTCCCTCAGTATTTGAGAACCATGGTATCAATCCAGTAGGAGGCTACGCGCAAATCCCTCATACCTGCACAAACAAATAAGAAACTTGTAATCAATGCGATAAAGGGGTTATCAATCCCTTCACGGTCACTTGCAAATATGAGATCTGATAGAGATAATAAGATAAATATTTTTGGTATTTTTATGATATAGATTGGAAAGTAAAGATTGCAAAATAAAATAGATCGGAAACTTATATGATGGAAAATAGACCCGGGGCCATAGGTTTCACTAGTTGCTTCTCTCAAGATAGCATAAGTATTACGGTGGGTGAACAAATTACAGTCGAGCAATTGATAGAAAAGTGCATAGTTATGAGAATATCTAGGCATGATCATGTATATAGGCATCACGTCCGCGGCAAGTAGATCGAAACGATTCTGCATCTACTACTATTACTCCACACATCGACCGCTATCCAGCATGCATCTAGAGTATTAAGTTCATAAGAACAGAGTAACACATTAGGCAAGATGACATGATGTAGAGGGATAAACTCAAGCAATATGATATAAACCCCATCTTTTTATCCTCGATGGCAACAACACAATATGTGCCTTGCTGCCCCTGCTGTCACTTGGAAAGGACACCGCGAGATTGAACCCAAAGCTAAGCACTTCTCCCATTGCAAAAAAGATCAATCTAGTAGTCCAAACCAAACTGATAATTCGAAGAGACTTGCAAAGATAACAAATCATACATAAAAGAATTCAGAGAAGATTCAAATATTGTTCATAGATAATCTTGATCATAAACCCACAATTCATCGGATCTCGACAAACACACCGCAAAAAGTATTACATCGAATAGATCTCCAAGAAGATCGAGGAGAACTTTGTATTGAGATCCAAAGAGAGAGAAGAAGCCATCTAGCTAATAACTATGGACCCGAAGGTCTGAGATAAACTACTCACACTTCATCGGAGAGGCTATGGTGTTGATGTAGAAGCCCTCCATGATTGATTCCCCCTTCGACGGAGCGCCGGAAAAGGCCCCAAGATGGGATCTCACGGGTATAGAAGGTTGCGGCGGTGGAAATAGGGTTTCGTGGTGCTCTCTGATGTTTTCAGGGTATATAAGTATATATAGGCGAAAGAAGTCGGTCAGGGGAGCCACGAGGGGCCCACGAGGGTGGGGGGCACGCCTACCCCCTGGGTGTGCCTCCCTGCCTCGTGGCCGCCTCGTTGCTTCCTTGGCGTCCACTCCAAGTCTCCTGGATTGCGTTTGTTCCAAAAATAACTCTCCCGAAGGTTTCATTCCGTTTGGACTCCGTTTGATATTCCTTTTCTGTGAAACACTGAAATAGGCAAAAAAATAGCAATTTGGACTGGGCTTCCGGTTAATAGGTTAGTCCCAAAAATAGTATAAAAGTGTATAATAAAGCCCATTAAACATCCAAAACAGAAAATATAATAGCATGAACAATAAAAAATTATAGATACGTTGGAGACGTATCAATGTTAAAAACATGAATTGGTGTAAATTCATTGCCGACTTCCTACATGATGCATTCACAAATAATATGTACCAGAAGGGCTGTCGCCTACACCTAATGGTAATTTGTTTATTCGCAAATGCTTTTAACACAGTTCATTTGTTTCTTATTCACAATACAGAGAACCCAACATTTTGTTAGTTTACGGTATTCAAGGTTGAATTGTGCTTCATTTGGATGCATTTTAGGAAGTGAATAAAATGGGAGGTGTACTTGAACATAGTTATCAATTTTTTAGAGTTGTTCATATGTGGACACCAAATTGTTTTGCACATGGCAACTCTGCTTGGCCATACTATGTCAACTCTAGTTTGATCCTACATGCAATTCTTAACTGATTCTTCATGGCAACCCTAGTTGATTGTGTACGACAACTTTCATGTTTTGTTTTTTACATGTCAAGTGTATTTGTTGACACATGGCATCTACAGTTCATGCTACATGGCAATTACATTTTAAAACACACACAGTGCACATTTTCTCTCGAACGTTCATTTCTTGGTTTGTTTGTTTTTGGGGTTTGTTTAAGTGGTGATTCATGGCAAAACATACGTTAATGTACATGGCAAATCTTTTCTATTTTTTCGTTTGACACATGGGAGACTGGATTGCCAATCACGTGGAAACCACAACTATATCTTTTCCTTTTTCCGTAATTTGCATTATATTTTTTGCACAATACTGATTCCTGGCATGTTTTCCATTTACTTTTTTTTGTGTACTAGCTCATGTACGTCGATCGTCTTGATTTATCTACTATCGATTTTGCTAAGATAGGAGGTCCGCCTCCTCCACATAAGTTGTCTCTGCATGGAGTTATGATGTTGTCAAGGTTGTGCTTGCCACAGACGGGATATCTAAAACAAAATATGGCAAACTGCAGGTTAGCTTTATCTTCCTTCTTGCACGGCATTTTTTGAAGTTAAGTGTTGGAAAGAATATAGAAAAACCCAAAATGTTTCATTGGGGCCGTTCATAGTATTTTTTTTAAAGGCGGGTATGTAGCATATATAACATGGCAAATATGTTTGTTTCCCCATGGCAAATGTACAACACTTTACATGGAAATCCATATTCCAATCTGTGTATTTCAACTATGTCTCTGCATTCCGTACTTCCACCTTAATGCATTCATTATGGCTAACAAACTATAAAGCCATTGGCAACTATGGTTGTCTGCACATGGCAAGTATAGTTGTCTCCATATGGGAACTATGTCTTCCCCTGAACTTTTTTCCTGCGATCCATGACCGTAGTCACTGTTTCTTTTTTGACCTCTCTTTTTTTGCTATTTTTTCAACTGATGGCAAGCATGCCATTGACTATAGTGTGTTTGGCGGGCCACAAAATTCGTCAAGTGGATGGATGTGCATTCAGCTCCATCCTGTCTCGCCGAGGTAATTAAGCCCGCATTTGCTTCTTTAGTGATCTTTTTCTTTGCGTTTTACTTCTTTTACGGTTTTTTGCATTTTTTTATACACATGTACCAATGTGTTTGAAGTTGTTAATTTTTGGTTATGATCAGGCCAATGCTCTGATGTCTACTATGCAACCTTCTCCTCGTAGACGTTGTTGGGCCTCCAAGTGCACAGGTTTGTAGGACAGTAGCAAATTTCCCTCAAGTGGATGACCTAAGGTTTATCAATCCGTGGGAGGCGTAGGATGAAGATGGTCTCTCTCAAACAACCCTACAACCAAATAACAAAGAGTCTCTTGTGTCCCCAACAAACCCAAGACAATGGTAAATTGTATATGTGCACTAGTTCGGCAAAGAGATGGTGATACAAGCGCAATATGGATGGTAGACATGGGTTTTTGTAATCTGAAATTATAAAAACAGCAAGGTAACTAATGATAAAAGTGAGCATAAACGGTATTGCAATGGTAGGAAACAAGGCCTAAGTTCATACTTTCACTAGTGCAAGTTCTCTCAACAATAATAACATAACTGGATCATATAACTATCCCTCAACATGCAACAAAGAGTCACTCCAAAGTCACTAATAGCGGAGAACAAACGAAGAGATTATTGTAGGGTATGAAACCACCTCAAAGTTATCCTTTCTGGTCAATCTATTGAAGAGTCCGTAGTAAAATAACATGAAGCTATTCTTTCAGTTTGATCTATCATAGAGTTCGTACTAGAATAACACCTTAAGACACAAATCAACCAAAACCCTAATGTCACCTAGGTACTCCAATGTCACCTCAAATATCCGTGGGCATGATTATACGATATGCATCACACAATCTCAGATTCATCTATTCAACCAACACAAAGTACTTCAAAGAGTGCCCCAAAGTTTCTACCGGAGAGTCAAGACGAAAATCTGTGCCAACCCCTATGCATAAGTTTATTGAACCCGCAAGTTGATCACCAAAACATACATCAAGTAGATCACGTGCATATCCCATTGTCACCACAGATAAGCACGGCAAGACATACATCAAGTGTTCTCAAAACCTTAAAGACTCAACTCGACAAGACAACTTCAAGGGGAAAACTCAATTCATCACAAGAGAGTAGAGGGGGAGAAACATCATAAGATCCAACTATAATAGCAAAGCTCGCGATACATCAAGATCGTATCACCTCAAGAACACGAGAGAGACAAAGAGATCAAACACATAGCTACTGGTACATACCCTCAGCCCCGAGGGTGAACTACTCCCTCCTTGTCATGGAGAGCGCCGGGATGATGAAGATGGCCACTGGTGAGGGATCCCCCCGCCGGCAGGGTGCTGAAACAGGGTCCCGATTGGTTTTTGGTGGCTACAGAGGCTTGCAGCGGCGGAACTCCTGGCCTATTGTGCTCTCCGATGTTTTTAGGGTATATGGACATATATAGGCGAAAGAAGTTGGTCATGGGAGCCACGAGGGTGGGGGCGTGCCCAGGGGTAGGGCGCGCCTCCCTGCCTCATGGCTTCCTCGAAGCTTCCCTAACGTCTACTCCAAGTCTCCTGGATTGCTTTCGTTCCAAAAATAACTCTCCCGAAGGTTTCATTCCGGTTGGACTCCGTTTGATATTCCTTTTCTTCGAAACACTAAAATAGGCAAGAAAACAACAATTTTGGCTGGGCTCCGGTTAATAGGTTAGTCCCAAAAATAATATAAAAGTGTGTAATAAAGCCCATAAACATCCAAAACAAATAATGTAATAGCATGAATACTTCATAAATTATAGATACGTTGGAGACCTATCAGGCTCCTGTTGAGCACCTAGTTGGGCAGTTTGCTTCTGGCATGACCAACCTGCTTGGGAAGTTGGTCGAGGGCTGGACATCATTGAATGGTTCTGATAGCGATGCGGTTGCGAGGCAGTTCACATCTTTTGTCGGAGAACACACACATCGTCCAACTAACTGCCATGGCGGATACGACTTCAACAGTTCATAGGAGCTCCCTGACACGCAGGAGGAGCTATCCAGGGATGGTTTTGGTGGCATAGATGTTGGCCTCGACAAGGGCGGTGAAGATGACATGGAGAATGTGCAACATGACACTGACCATGCTGAAACTTGGGAAGTTCATGTAGGAGGTAACAACGATAAGGCTCCACCGAATGTTCCTCCACCAGAGGGAGGCATTGCCTCAATTGTGCGGAGAACACAGTTGTTTCTCCCTCGAAGAGGGGTAGGGCTTCAGAGGATGCTGCTCAGGGCCATGGTGGCAAGAGGTGTAGGATTGATCATGTTGCTGCTAGGAGGAGGTTTGTTGTTTACTTATTGTGTCATTCATTCTTCTTATCGCACCATCTTTTCATGATATGTACACCATGATTTTTGTGTTCTCATACTCGGTTTTTTGCATTTTTTTTGGCTTTTTTCCTTTTGCGTGCAGTGAGGCGACAGCTGGTGGACGATCAATTAAATAGAAACAAGTAGCCACACCCTCTCGTGTTTCTGCCTAGCTGAACAAGGGGGCACCCACTGCTGCTGCCATCACTTCCACTAGACCGTCTCCTCACACATTGTCGTCCAATACCGGGGATCCTGTTGTGCTAGAAGACTTGAGGAAAACAATTAAGAGGTGGGTTCTTATTTTTTCATAATTTTTTTGTGATCGGGCTATTTTCAACGTGTTGCAATATGGAATACATTCTCTTTGAAATTTTCATGGTAATTGCAGCATGTTTAGCATGGCAACTCATTCATAATCTTGATGCTAATTTCGTTCAATGAATTTTGTAATATTAGGCAACCTTACTGCTTAACATGGAAACTCTTGTTTGTCCCGCATGGCAAATACTAACTTTAACACATGGCAACTCTTGTTTGTCTCGCATGGCAACCATTATACAGCATGCATGTTAGTTCCTACTTTGTTTCAAAAGGCAACTCCAGCATACCACACATGGTATTTTATGTTCACTGGCATGTCAATCACTTGTTCCTGGATCTCATCTTTTTCCTGCAAGTGTTATTTTTAATGGTTATCTTTTCATTCCATAATTTTTGTAGGATAAAGAAGACTAGTTCACGCTCGTCCAATCGCACTACTAAAGACCCACTAGAACACATTCACTCGAAGCTATCGACGTCCATTAATGCAGAGATTCACGAGCCGCCAGTTGACAAATCTGCCGCTGCACCATTCACTGTTGCCGCTAGTTCTAATGCAGGCAAGCACACATCTCCGCTAGTTGCAGATGTGCATACTACAACTACAGTCATCGGTACATCTGGCAGTGATGCGTCAGTATCTACCAGGACTGCTGAGATAGTGCCTACCCTGGTGTCAATGAGAGATGATGTCATGACCCATGTCACCCGCTCAGCAAGTGTTGAAGTGGACGCTCTCGAGATCAACCTAAACAAGGAAGATTCCCGCTCATTTGGTACAAATTCCATGCGTGGGGTTGATGGCACTAATGTGGCCACGAAAGAAGGGGCTACAGCCTCATTTCAGTATCAGAGGAGTTCCACAGATGACTCACACTACACAGCTGCTACAGAGGCCGCCAACACACAGGCTGCTGCTGCAACCGGTCTACGGGCTGGCCTGTCACCTAGGCGTAGCCCCGGCAAGCATCCTGCACAGTCATCCAATGCATCGGAGATACTTAAGAGTAGCGGTGACTCCAGTTATGTGTCTTCTTCCACACTTTTCCCACCTATTGCCCAAAGCAAAGCAGTTGAGAAGACGGAAGTCCGCAATACAGCAGATGCAGGTGGTAAGCAGTGTACCAATGAAGGAGATGGATGTTCAAGGCAAATGATGTCCTTTACAGTCGAGGAGAACCCCAGTTTAAATCTGCATACTTCTAAGCTCCCTATCAACATCGGTGTCACGTATAGCCCAAACAAGAACATAGTCAAGACGGTTGTGATTGAAATCCCTGACAGCATGCCCCGTCTTACCAGTAAGCCTGATGATTATGCAACTGACGGAAGTGACATGTTTGTTGATCTGTCACCTCTAGATTCTGCTAAACAGTTTGTTCGGAACCCGGCTGACAAGCAGGAGAGGTGCCCCATGGCTTTCACCCCACCAAGCTTCAGCCTTGGGATTGATCGCAGTCAGGCTAAACCAGTCATCGACCCTATGCCTATTGCTTTTGCTTTCCCGGCATGCACGGTCCCGATGATGGCGCAGCCCATTGCTGATGGCAAGAAGGCTGTGAAGTTTGTAGACCCAATAGTGCAAGGTAAACTCTTTTTGTTTCCCTTTTGCTCTATCTTTTTTATGATCTTCATGGCAAGTTTAGTTTGAATTTTGTGAATGGCAACTCTTATGTGATGTAAACACCATGGCATTTTTGTGGTTGATGTAACTGTTGATGCTTCCACAGTATGTAGATGGCATTTACAATTGACATAACTTGGCAGTTATTGTTCATATAGCATGGCAAATGATATTACTCTGACATGGAAACTACTGTCTAGCTTGGCACGGCCAAAACAATCTCGAACACACATGGTTTCTGTAGTTGTTATCACATGGAAACTGTAGTGCATTACACATGGCAAACTTTGTTCCGAATTGACATTTGCAAACAACATTCCTCTTTGCATGACAGTTCATAGTTTAATCTTTGCACAACAACTTGTTGTGTCCAATTCTCATACATGTGTTCTTTCCTTTTAAGTAACCCCCGAGGAGATTTCGTCGTCCCTTGATGAAGCTTACCGTAGGATTGAGCAGGATGCCTTAAATAGGAGGTCATCGAACAATCAGGGTCAACCAAGTTCTGACGCTCCTGCCGCACTAGTATTTGAAGACATTGTCAGTACTGCAACCCTTGGTTCTGTGAGGTGGGCGAGGGTAGTTCATGCACCACCGATGGATGATTTTGAGCCCGATGGTAGGGCTACAAAGGAGCGGACTAATCTCTATTATATTGTCAAGCGTTTCGGAAATGCAACGTTGAACTGCAAATACATGAAGGAACTGAGAAAGTAATGACCACACCACACACCTCCTAGTTTTCTTTTCATGTTTTTGTCTTTATTTCAGTTTTATTTTTCTTAGTACATATGCTTCTTTCATGTTATATCATTTTTATACAGATTGTGTTTGGACAGAACTAGAATCATTGACTGCGATGTGACGTTCGTTGACCTGGGTGATCTAGCCGAGTCTATGAGGCCCACTGGTAGAATGTCGCTATATGTAGTTGCTTGTGGGGTCGACTACATCAAAAAGCATATGGACATTTGTGCCGACAAGACCATCATGCCATACAGCGTGACCACCAAAATATGGAATGGTGACTTCCACCATGCCATCCCGAGGAAACACTTTGCCACGCGTGGTGATTTCAAGCTGACGCTGAAAAAATTTGTGAGTGTTTCGTCTTTTCCCCTGTTTTTTTTTCATGTTATGTTTGTGCATAGGTACATTCCATTTGTGGGTTAGTTACTTTCATGGCAATCGTTCCCAGGCAAAAGAAGTGTCAACTTTATTGAAACTCATGTGGCAACTTTAACTGAAAAAGTGATGGCAAATTTATTGAAACATGTATGCCAACTTCTGACAAGTACACACGACAAGTGATAATGTAACTCATGTGGTAACTTAACTGACAAAGTGATGGCACTTTTATTAAAACATGTATGGCACCTTATGACAAGTACACATGGCAACTGAACTCTTCTTTCATACAAACCTGGTACTGAGTGCGCTTTTTTCATGTGTCCAGTTGACCATTGATTCCTGCTTCATACAACCATTTTTAATGGCAGTATTAGTGCATATCATATGGCAACTACATCCAGCTTTTTCATGTAAAATATTTTCCACTTTACTTGCAGATCATGTTCCCCATGTTCCAATTACTTGCACCAGACAATCCACTTGACCAGTGTGGTCACCACTACGCCATTTGCCTTGACCTGAAGAACCATGGTTTTGAGATGCTCAATTCAGTCTGCTCAGGAGATGATGTCAGCCTTACTACTTATGCTGAATTCTTTATCAGCAACATGAAAAAGATGTGGAACCGTTATTACGGAAGCTCAAAGATCAAGATCATTCGTTTTCCAATTGAGTACACGACTCCTAAGCAAGGAAATGGGTAATGTCTATCGTTTCCTGTGTTTTTTCTACCTCATTCTTGACTTTTCAGTTTTTCCTGATAGTTTATTATGTTTTGCTGGCATGTGTTTACCTGCTTTTTGATTGTAGACGTGACTGCGGCTTCTACATGTTGGAATACCTTGCAAATTGGGAAGGTCGGTGGGTTCCTGTCATCACAGACGCAATTGTAGTCAAGCTCCGTGAAATCTTTACATGGAACTGCGTGATGAATGAAGATTTCAACAAGCGGGCTTCAGCACGAGAACTCATTGAGGGATCTGTCAAAACCGCGAACAAGAAGTACAAGTGATCACGGGGTGGTCAATCCCCATGCCTACCTTACATTCTGTGGCTGATGAATGTAAGGTATCATCTGCTCTTCGAAACCAATTATGTGTGCTAGGTTATGTCTTTTTAACCATAGCTGTAGGTGCAAGTTATGACTTGGATGTGCCGTCTAATCTTGTAGTATGAGTGTGGAGCTGAATCTGTTAGGTGTGACAACAACAACTTTTTATGTTCATTTATGTCTTGTGAACGTGCGTACTAATGTTTGAAAGGGCAATTTGTGTGCTTTGTCCGAAATGTGGTTTGATACATGGCAAGTATAGTTGACAACGCACGACAACTACAACTACTATTTTTTCAGAATTGCAATGCTAACCTTGTTGGGTTTTCTAAACAATGTCCATGTGGCAACTACAGCAAGTATTTTTTTTCAAACTTTCTGGCAAATGCACTGCTGTCCAGATGTCCATTTTTTATGTACACGATCGTGCTCCAAGCATGCTACTTCATAGATTCGCATATGTGCCACCTCTCCCACATTAATTTCAATAGAACGTAGATGGCAGGTTGTTTCTTCTCTTGATTCTCCCGTGGTCACTTCAATAGTTCTCACACGGTATACATAATACTACATATGTGGCAACTATTTACTTTCTCAAAAAATGCATGGAATGAAAACGAATAAGCTACCCGATGGCAGATTTAGTAGCAGCTACATGGCAGATTTAGTAGCAGCTACATGGCATATCTAGTAGCATATACATGGTCACTTCAATAGATCTCACATGATATACATAAGACTACATATTTGGCAACTTTTCCTTCTTTTAGATGCGTGGAAAGAAAACGGAGAAGCCACCCGATGGTAGATTTAGTAGCATCTACATGGCATATCTAGTAGAATATACATGACCACTTCAATAGATCTCACATGGTATACATAATACTACATATGTGGCAACTTTTTATTTTGTAAAAAATACGTGGAATGAAAATGGAGAAGCCACCCGATGGTAGATTTAGTACTAGCTACATGGCATATCTAGTAGCATATACATGGCATTTTTCTTCATTTTCTATAATCCACCACTAGTTATGCTCACATTTCTAACCCATCATCATCTGCATTGCAAAATTGTTACTAACATAAAAGTTAGAATCTCCAATAGTTGCTTACGGATTGCCGGTTCCTTTCCTTGGTTTCTTGTGCTTTGATTGAATTTCCAACCCTGATTTGTATCTCACCTCTTTCGGATGCCCTTTTCTGATGGAACATGGCGGGTTCCTGACCTGAATTTGTGTGTTCGATGCTCCAGACCCTACTTCCGAGTTGTCAGAGGACGGGCCCGTGGATGAAGGCACACTCGAAGTGTGGGGGGATCTGTGTACGGCCTCTTCAGCCTTCCTTTTCTTGATCTCATCAAGCTCTCTTTTTAATGCCTTCCTGTGCTTTTCTGCCACCCTTTCTATCTCATCGCTCTTGCATGCTTCATCTATTAGTTCAGCATAGTTCTTGGTCAAGACCACGTGCCTCATGGAGTCCATGGTTGCCTCCGGTCTGTCATCATGTACAGCCAAAACTACATCTGATGTTTGTGGCCCCAATGCATCGTCAGCGTCCCAAGTCCATCACCAGCATAAGAAATGGCAGGGAAAATGTTTGACCACGTGCATCTCCATAACTTTTAGTATGTGCCAGCACACAATCCCGTCATGTTCATATTTGCAACGTTCGCATAATACTCACCTTCATTTAATAGGGCCTTCACAAAGTAGTTTCTTCCCTTGTTGAGATCTTCAGGTTCTGAATCGGACATGTCCCTGAGACTACACACTTTGAATATCCATTTGTCAACTTGCTAAGCTGTGCACATGCTAGACAACTTTATTTCTTCCTAGAACCAGCATGTGTTTCATGCACTTTTTGTTGAGGTAGGCCACAATATAGCAAGCGTATTGAATTCAATGATGGCAAAGCAAGCACTCTTTTTTCACATTGCTTGTTTAGATTGTTTCCACATTGAAACTATAGGTTATTTCACATGGCAGTCAAGGCGTGACGCGCACAATAATCAATATGATGTACATTATATTGTGCTACTTGTGAAACTAGCAGTATGTTAAAACATGGCAACTACAGTGCATTCAATATGGCAACTATGTCTATTTCTGTATGGCAACTACATCATTTTCTTCTCAAGGCAAAACATGTCATCTTTATATGGGAAATAATTTGTCTTACACATGGCAATTGCACTACATTCCACATGGCAACCACACAACATTCAAAATGACAACTACAGTTTATGCACAACACGTGGCAGCTATGATTTGTTTCCCAATTGCTCATTTTTTCTGTTCCATTTTTCATCTCGCATTTATGTGTTTACTACAGATAGCAATTTCAAACCAGTACCCATGGCATACATATCTGATATTTTTTTTGCTTCCTTTTTTATCATAAGGCATGCAGTCTTGTTCTTGTTTTCTCAATCAACTTTTTTTGTTTTTTAATAATTTTCAATGTTGAATGTCTTTTCCCACACATGCCAACTAAGATCGTACAAGCATTCACTTACTTGTAAAAGATTTTGTTGGTGTATATATTGCTCATCTGCCACTCCATCGGTAAATATGTTATGAATTTAGGTTGCTTCAGTGCGGTGTTCGCTTCTTGCTGCAGCTCTGATCCCAGTATTTTCTATTGCAAAGATGAATATTGCTTAGCAAACTGCAACAATGAGTTGTCAGGGCTCACATAGCGCTTCAAAGCAGCATTGAACCCCTCGCTACGTTGCATAGTCTATAGAAATGGAAGAATGGTCCTAGAGTCTCTTCCACTTCTCCCACAGTTTCTAAAGTGTCTCGTTGTCTTGGACTTGGTATTTTTCAATCATATCCATCCAGCTCTGTTCAAACTCTTCCACTGTCAAGTTATGGTCCACACACAACTCGAATGCCTTGTGTAGATCTAGACGGTCAGCAAAGAATGGTCCTAGAGTCTCTTCCACCTTCTTAATAATATGCCACCTGCAGTGCATGTGCACTGCCATGGGGAAGACCACCTCTATGCCTCCACGCATGCTAATTAAAGTTCTCATCTGTTATTATGTTCATCGGAGCAAGTCCACCCATGCACTCCAAGAAGGTCTTGAACAACCAAGTGTAACCATCAATATCTTCGTTCCGCACGAGGCCGCAACCGAACTGAAAGGACTGACTATGGTTATTTATTCCTATGAATGGAGTCATGGCATCTTATACATATTCGTGAGATGTGTCGCGTCGAAAGAAATGCAATCACGAAAATGCTTGTAGGCTCTTCTTGCTTCACCATCCACCCAATACATGTTTCTGACATGGTCCTCATCGTCTAGTCTTATTCTGTAGAAGAAATTGGGATCTTCTTTTGCTTTCTCTTTGAAGTAGGCAATCGTGTCTTACATATCAGCCAACTTGCTCTCTCTGCGGTACTTCGCCTTTAGGTTTGTGATGTCTGCTGATATGTAGGGCATGCTAACCAGACTACCATCTTTTCTGTGGATCAGGGACAGTATCTGGACCATTCTCGATGTACTGACATTACAATCATGTAGCAACTTTAGGAATTTCTTCTCATGAGGATTGAATCCTCTATGGGCGCTCAAAAATCTTACTCGGTCAAACTTCTTTATCATATCATGGTTGTGTTCTTCGACATACTCAGTGACCACCCACCAGGCTCCATCTGTGTTTAGCTTCGTTCTGGCAGGGCATTCAGTCTTGAGAATGATGCCTCTCCTTTGTTCTAGCACGACCCGCACA
Source organism: Triticum aestivum (assembly GCF_018294505.1). NCBI lineage: Eukaryota > Viridiplantae > Streptophyta > Magnoliopsida > Poales > Poaceae > Triticum > Triticum aestivum. The sequence goes on along the minus strand of NC_057810.1, from coordinate 390,219,473 downwards.
ACACCTTTACCCTTCTTGTTCTTTCACGCCTTGTAGCATCTTAGCTCACCTCTATTGTACTCATTAGTTTTTTTATTTTTTCCTATGATATTCAGTGTTCACAACGAATCCATGGAACAACGCATAACCCTGATAGTATTTTGTGGCATCTTCAAATGAACTAAATCTCTGTCCAACATAAGGTGGTTGAGTTGGCATGAATTCCGATTGTCCCTCTTCTTCTTCCCATTGCGTTTCGTCACCAGTTTCATCATTCACTTCAGTATTGGTGGATGTTTCATCTGTTCGAATGTTGCTTGTGCTGGTGCGCACAGGCGTGCTTGTCTTCATTGCTGCAATGATGGCATGTTCTAACACTGATTCGGCATTGTCCGTAGGATGGTTGACCGGCTCTTGGAATGACCCTTTCATGTGCTCCGAGGTACCCATAGCAGATGTCCATGCACCGCCGTTGAACATAGTCAAAGCTCCTGCATTTTTTTAAATCAGGTACGTGTGTAATCAGTATTGCTTGAATGGTATCTTCACTAAAATCAAATATGACAACTGCACCTGATTGTTCATGGCAATTGCAGCTTATTCTACAAGGCAAAACTGTAGGTGCCCACGCATGGATGACGCATTGAATTGAGGCATTGCAAATGTCATTGTTTCCATTTTTTTCACAGGTAAATAACCAAGTGTGTTAGTTACATGCCTAAATTCTTGGAATGTGCATTTTTTAAATCACGGTTACTGTAATCCATCTTTGCATGGCAACATGTAAAGATGCAAGTATTGACAGTTGCATTTGGCCAGGTATGGCAATTGCAGTTGTCCAGCCATGGCAGCTGCAGTTGACCTAATATGGCATCTGCAATTGTCCAGTCATGGCAACCAACATTTTTAACATCAACTTGTTTGCACAATTATCTTGGTTCACAAATTACCTTGATTTGCCACATGTGCTACTTGAAGTTGGTGTGCTGTATGTGCATTACTAATGGCCCACAATGGTGCAGCTTGCCACAGGACTCCTCGTGTTGTGGTTGTACCGTAAGAACCTGCGAACATGTCAACATAAATCATAAGACGAGATGTCATTTTTGTGTATACAAATAAATTTCATTTTTTCCTTCACGCATCATGTGGAAGTTTAGTTTTTATATCATGGCAAATATAATCCATCATACATGGCAACTACAGTCGGCAAGCCCTAACCAAATGCAATTGGTCAGGCATGGCAACTGCCGTTGGTCAAACATGGCAACTAGAGTTGCTCAGACATGGCAACTGTGTGCAATCACATTTGGCAACGGCAGTCATACTTTAATTGCCAATTGTACTTGTTCACGGGCGGCAAATACAGTTGACTAGGCTTGGCAACACTTTTTGTTATTTTTTGTTTTGCATCAGCTACATACGCTAATGTCATCTACTTTTTATTTTTGTCACACCTCATAACTGCCTTGTCTTTCTGTAGTTTCTTTTTTACGATACATTGTGCGCGATCTTTTTCTACGTCTCACCTGCATAAGATGTTGATGGAAGGTATCTGGTTGCCAGCTGTTGCCACATGTTGCATGATGGTCCTGCATTTTCCAAAATACTCATAAGTCTGCCATCCTTGCATGATTTTTTGCCACATCAATATGTTTGCATGACTTTTTCGGGTTCACTATACTTTGATTTGCCACATATGCTTCTTGAAGTTGGTCTCTCACATCTCTATTACCGATATCCCCCTGTGTTGCAACTTGCCATGGTATTCCTGATGGTGTGCTTGCATCGTAAGAACTTGTGAACAATTTCATTGCAATACATAACAAAAATGCCATTTTCTCATGTCCACAAACATGCCAAATGTCACTTTTTCTTCACGCAACGTACCTATGTCCACGTACTACTGTGGTAGTGGCAGCAATGGTCCTCCTGAAATGAGTTCATTGTACCCTATCGCATCCCAAGGTGGGGGGCTTGTGGCTGTCCGAAATAACCAAGGATCAGGCCCGTCTCCAGTATTCATTTTGCTTTTCCCCCTGTTTTTTCACTCATGTAGAATGTTTTTAACCACTGCATGGATGATAATGCATTATTCTTCCCATTCCATTTTTGTTGTTTCCAAAAAAACACGGCAATCTTATCATATGACTGGTATAAACCCCTAGCATAACATGTGGCAATCTTTCTACAATCTGGATGGCAACTACCATGTAGGATTGGCGGCAACTAACTACATAACATGGTGGCAACTACTAGCTAAGTTGGGTGGCAACTTTTTTCCTTCGTACTTGCCGGGCAAAAATACTCTTTTTCTACACTGCTCCTCCTCATACTCAACCTATTGCTCAATCCTCTTTTTTTCCAAATCTTAGTGTGCCTTAACATACTTTTTGAGCATATTTTGATGGAAACCCCAAACTTACAGGTTAGTACGAACTTCTGATCGCAAGCATTATGCAGATCAAATCTAGGATATAGAATGGCAACTTTGTGGATTTTAGAGGGGAGAGGAGAATGGTCAGATTCATGTGTTTTTAGATCCATGCGGCACAAATCTAGGACGTATGTGGCCTGGTTTCCATGACCAAGTGGATCTAATCGCCATCTATGCGGACAATCTCAAAGTGAAATTAGTAGGGGCGGAGATACACTACTAGGGAAAAGCCTAGCAGCAGCGCGGGTTTTGGGCCTCTCAGTAGCGCGGGGACCGGTGCTACTAATAAGGCGCTACAGCTAACGTATAGTAGTAACGCATGTTGTCCCATGCTACTGCTATACATGAATAGTTGTAGCGCTCTTTAGAAAAAGGCGCTGCTGATATTATCTGCAACGCTGTTTACAAGGAAGTGCTACTGGTAAGGCGGCGCTACTGCTAAATTTTCCCCCCTCGCTACTACTAGTTTTATTAGTTTTTTTTCCTACATATTTGTTTTATATTTGAATAGGCTTTATACAATAATCTTTAGCATATCATACACATACAAATGTAATCATAGCATATACAAACAATTAGTCTCATCAAATCATGTCATCATCATAATCATCATCCAACACAAAGTGGTCTCTCGTCATCATCTCGAAAATAGCGATACAAGTCTCGATTACTTGCAAATACATCGTCATCCATCTAAACAATGTTATACGCGAGAAGAGCTATCACTTTGAGTACCTGAGTTCGTATCCCTCTCTCGCATTAGCGTGAACCTAAACTAACTACTGCATGTTGCTCGGAAACCGGAAACCTGTACACCTGGGCCTGACACTCCGACCACTCATCGTATATATACTCCTCGCATAGCACTTCTTTGCCATCTATGATCTATGCACCTGCATCGTCACATGAGTCGATGATATGCAACATATATAGTTGAGGAACAAAAAGAGACAGACTTGGCAAAAATAGAAACAACATATCATAAGCATAAATAAAAAGTTCATCGTACCCAAAATGCCCTAACTAGAGTGATTTTCGCTAGTCGAGGAGGAGGACGGTTTAATTACATCACAAATAAAGTTTCACCGTGCATAACTCAAAGTTTTGTCATACAGAAAGTATGGACTAAACGGACACATTGTCATATATCGATAATCACTCCACCATGTCGTGCCATCCATCCATGTCAGGGAGATAGTCCTCGAGCTTAGTGAAAGGCTTCATGTCGAGACGCTGAGAGGCTATCCATGTTCGGACATCTTCCCGCGACATTTGTCCTCCGCAGAACATCCCTGTTTTTTCGACGACCTCCTTCATGATGATTTGGGCAAGTTCGCGCTGGATGTTATAGAACTCAGCTCGAAGTCGATGATCCTCGATATCTGCTATGTCCTTTGCCCATTGCAGAATATGGGCCTCGCCGGATCTAGGTGACATGCGAAGGTTCTGGTGATCCCGTCTGTACTCTAGCATGTGGTGTAGGACATAGAATCCATCATTAAGAGAATCGTTCGGTTGTTGGATGCAGCAGAAGTCGGTCTTATGGCTGAAGGCGACCCTGCCGCCCCTTCTCTTCTTGCCCTTGACCTTTCCACCCCTTGCTTGGTAGTAAAACATAGCACTGTCGAGAACATCCTTGATGTGGGTGTAATCATTTTTGTGAATGTTCTTCGACGAGTCCAAGTAAAGAGCATGGGAGAATCGGGGGTAGAGGATGATGAGGACGGCGCGCCCGCCGCTGTGCAAAATAAGTACACCTCAAATTAATTAGCCTCCACCATGCAAATGAATGATTGAAATCGAAGTAAGGATAGCAGCGCGAATGACTTACACGGGATGATAAGGCATGAGAATCGCCTCCTTGTCCTTATTGGCGAGCATGAAACTGACGATGTAATCCCTCGTGTATTCACCGTGCTTTGCGCAGACTCCCAATAAGCCCTCATGCATGTAGTATGGGTCAGCGACACAGATATGAGGTATCTGCTCAACCCCAATGATGTAATTCATGTGCAAGGCATAAAGGCGAACAAATGTAAAATCCAGCTTCTTCACATGAAACATGTCAAATATGTAATCGAATCAGAGGAAGAACTTATCCGCGGGGAAGCTGTCGATGTACAACATTTGCCGTGGAACGTTAACCACGTAGAGTGGGTATCCTAGATCTTTCGAGGCGATGAGGCCTTTCTCTACCCGCAACACATCGTCATGAAGTCTCCTTAGATCACCGAATCTGGCCCGTAGCACTGTTGCAGGTAGGATTGGTTGACCGGGGATATGCCATTTATCCGCATCGGGGATATCTATACGGTCCTAAAGCCGAGGCTGCTGAGGCGGCTGGATCATAAAATCAGCTTTTTTGCCTTTCCTCGCTCTCTTCCTAGACTTCTTTACTACCAGAAGGTCGTCCATAATAGGTTGAGACGGCAATTCAGGCACCAACTCATGACGCTCAAACCCTGAGGAGGCGCCAGTATAGACATACTATTTAGCGCCATCGTCATTCTCATCCTCATCCATGGCGACGTCATCAGCGACTAATGGAGCCTCCTCCTCACCCCGTCCACTATCACCCAACCCGACACCTGACGCTAATTGGGTAGGTGAGGTGTTGATTTTCATACTTTGCTGAGGCTGCGTGCTCGTGGGTGTGCTCCCGGCCGCCTCTAGACGAAGCAGACTCTTTGGCCACAACAGGACCCACCCATTGCAACAATCACCAAGCCACCACGGGGTCTCGTCGTCATCCCCCACTAGTATTAGAGGATGCAAATTCTCATGGCCCGATTTGACACTGGCCACGGAAACCTTGAAGACGTTCGGGGGGATCGGCCGGCTGTGGAACAATGGTTCCTTCGGCTCCATTATCGTCGCCTTCCCCACGTCCACCTTCTGGTCGTCGATGGTGTACAATATGGTGCACGGGGTTTCGTCGGCCTGCAAAGAAAAGTCTGCGACGTGAGACATCCGAAAGGCAAATAAACGGGAGATTATACATTTATATTGAAGGGGGGCGGTGTGACAGATACCATGAGGGCGTCGAGCTCAGCCAAAGACGAAGCATCGCCGAGCACGTCCGGTGTGGGAGCCGGTGCGGGGGCAGGTGCGGGAGCCGATGCGGGAGCAGGTGCGGGAGCCGGTGCGGGAGCAGGTGCTGGTGCAATGCTAGTCGAGCTGCTCCCCAAGAAGTCAGCAAGGGGAAAGTCCTCTGCATTTTTTTCTAGATTTTGCCTTGTCCAAGTGAAAACGGCCGGAACCAAGGAAGTAGACAAATCTGCAACCACCTATTTTGTGGCAGCTACCGCTATTGCGACTGTCTGAGATGATTTCATCTCAACCGTAATCTCAACCTTCTTGTCGATGTTTTCTTCAGTTAACCTCTGTCTTTCCTTTCTCTCCTCTGTGGTCTCACGGTAGTACTTCTTCCACGTGATGCCGTCTCCGACACCGTGCACGCGTCCATACAACGGTCGAGTATCCACCGGTTGTCGTTTCAATATGTTCAACGCCAGGTTGAATGGAGTGTCCCACTTGGGCCTTGCCAATGCCTCAGACGGCGAGTGCTTTCAGCCGCAATCCGGTGCTTCTCTCTCTGCAAAAGGCACAAGGATTGTTTACAAATATGACTAACGTGTGCAGTCGAATTGATCAGAAACTAAAATTACCAGCAGTCTCATGAACTCCGTAATCACCGGTTTTGTCTCGTAAACCTTCTTCACTGGGTCCCAACGGTGCCGGGCCGTGAGGACGTCACCCTCCTGCGGGACGGTGAACTCCGCCAAGGGGTCTGGGATGCCCAGACTCGCGGCTTCCGCGTCCTCCTTGGCCCATTTGGACCTCTTTCCACCGTAACCACGGCTTCCGAGGTGGTGGCTCCCAATGTTCCTCTCTTGAAGCCCCTTCATGTACTTAGACTTTTTTTGGCAGCTTCGGCCTTGCAAGCCTCCTTGAATATTTGAAACTGCTCTTCCATGATTATCGGATTATCCTTTACAATCTCGGAGTAGGGTTCCTTCTTGTCAATGATCTTTGCTTTCACTCGATTTTTCCAGGCGGCCAACGCATCGCTAAACTTGGTCATGGCGTGTTTGTTTATCTTCTTCATTGTTGGGTCCTCATCTGGATCTTCATAATCCTTCTCATTCCGGCCCGCTAACAAGAATATCTGGTGAAACTTCTTTAGGAGGGAGCTCCTCATATTTTCTATCTTCTGTAGTTTCTCATTGTTGATGGTGGCGGTTGTCCGTACGATGCAGCCTATTTGATTGCTGTAGCACGAGCTCGCTTCCTCGGGCGCCTTTGGCTCAAAATTGCCATCGTCCACCTCCGTGACCACCAGTCTAGTAGTCCTGAGTTTGTTAGGAAGCCGTTGCCTCTTTGCTTTCGGTTCTACACCGGCTCCACTCCCCGAGGCAGCGCCGGTCTCAGTCTCAGTGCCGGTCTCGATGCCGGTCTGAGTCTCAGCGCCGGTCTCAGTCTCAGCACCGGTCTATGTGTCGGTCTCAGTCCCCGATGCCACCAGTGGGCCCAGCAACAACATTGGTTGATCGTCGGCAAGGCTAAAAAATTCGTCTGCCGCCCGGTAGACGTCGTCGCAATCACTAGAACCCTGTCCTTCATCGTTGCTAGCCATGTTTCCTATGATTAAATCTAGTCAATTAATTCTACACCTAATAAAATGAATAATGATATGCTGCAGGGTTCTTGCCGTGTACTTGTTCTCGAAGAGAAGAAATGGAGACAAGCCTACATAGCGGTCGCCGGCAAGCCAAAAAGATAAGTTCATCCTTATCCATACCTTTTCTGTAAAGTGAAAACTTGTGCAGATGAAAACCTTGTCATCTTCGAAACATAGGTGCTCCCATCCTTCGCCCCGAACGTTGATTTGTGCAAGGTGGCCATAGTAGCCTTTGATGGAGAAGGTTTGACGAGGGGCTGGTCTTTTTTATAGTTTTATGCCCGGCAGGCTTTGCTCCGCGGCAACAAACTAAAGGTACCGGCATGATAGCTTGCCGGGGGAAACTTGTTTACTTGAACGTATAGAGGCACCTCACCTCTGCATGGGCATGATACATGCACAAAGTACCCGACAAGGCTTGTCTTTTTCATTAATATGTTGATAAGCAAATACAGATCGTACATAACACAAGCATGGGTAAAGAAGTTTACATTATTTGGACTAAAGTTTGGCAGATGCCTACACATTTTAGACTGAAGAAACACAAGTGCCTCGTGACCCCTTTCTTGTCCCTCTCCTCCTAGGAGTTACACTAGGAGGTGGAGAGGACAAAAGAAGTGCCTGAGCAGAAGCCCAGTGTAACACCCCAATGTAACTTTCTGTATTTGTAACTCCAACTCTTGCCATTTCCGGCTATGTGATATGACATTTCATTTGTGGTTCGGTTTTGTCTCTTGTTTTGCATTTCTGATTGATGTAATCTTGCATTCTCATCCTCATCATGTGCATGGTGTGATTTCATACATTTTATGTTGTTGCATGTTCCATGCATGAATCTTGCATCATCACCACTTCTCCTTCCTTTCCTTTCTTTCTTTTTGCAAGTGCACCTTTTACCTACTCCATTAATGTTCATTTTCCCCAATATTCAAGCATCTTGTCCTAAACCTCTCTGCAAAATGTCAGCTCTTTTGAAGTTGTTTTGGTTAGGTTTAAAAATACCTCAAGTTTGAATTTTATTCAAACTTGATTTATTTTTCTACCTCTATAAATTCTCAAACCAATTTATTCAAATATTGCATAATTCCAGGAGCATGAGGATATTCTCTTCTTTCCCAAATTTCACTTCTAGCCCCCTATGATTTTCTCTTTGTTTTTTTCTCTTTGAAGAAAAAAGAAAGGAAAGAGCAATGGTAGTAGCAGCCCACCTGGGCCTGGGCCTCCCACCGCAGCTAGCTGGCCCAGCAGCAGCGCAGCCAGCCAGCCCGCGTGCACGATGCTTCCCCCCTTTCTCACCCGACCGACGCACACCCCTCTCTCTCTCACTCGAACCACGTGGACATGTGGGTCTCCCGCGTTAGCGAGAGCGGCAGCCACACCCGCTTCCTTTTCTCCTTCCCCTTCCTCTGCTTTTTGCCGTGCCATGGCCATGTTGGCGTGCCAGCTAGCCGCGCCGCACCTGCTTAAGCCCCCCTTGGCATACGCACCTAGCCCCTAGGGTTTCCCTCTCCATCCTCTGCCGCCGTCAGGGGAGAAAACCCCCCAGATACGTCGCTTCCGCCGCTTCCCGAGTGCGCCTGAGAGCGCGTCCACATCGACGGCGTGCACTCCGGCCACCTCCGCCTTCCCAACCATGCCCGTCTTCCTCCAAGACATCGATTACGTCCACGTCATCCTCCTCCTCACTTGGGATCGCCAAGTCCGGCTAGCTCCCCGTCGTCCTCTTCCTCCCCTGCTTCACGGATAGGAGCGCCGCTAGGTTCAGAGCTCATCCGTGTCGCCGCAGGCTCATCTCCGTCGACCCTGTCGTGTCCTAGGCTGAGCTAGGTAACGCACCTCCCTCTCCATTTCTTTCCGTGGCATGTAGAACCCCATAGCACTTGCCCAATCCATGTCTTCACCGCACTCGCAGTGCTCCGGCGATCTCTAAGTTTTTGTTCGCGTGTTTTGCTGGTGCACGTGCACTTGCACTCTCCCCTGTCCCCACATGCTTGTGCACGCTCGCTCGCCGCGCCCGTAGCCCCGCATGCATATGCGCCCATGCGCGCACTACCTGCCTGTCTTGCCTCGCGGGACCTTGGATGCCTGAGATGAGCTCGAGCTCGTGCTCGAGCACCACACGCACACGCCTTCCACAGCCGCTCCGTTGCACACCCTGGCCCCGGCTCCCAATCCCGCACGCCCGCTGCTTCCTCTCAGGCCTGCCATCGCCATGGCTGCCCTCGCCGGTGCCGCCGTTAGCCGTCGTCTTATCTGTCTGTAACAAAGGAGCTCGACCTGGAGTCTCTCGAGAAGGAGCCGAACCCCTCCATTAGTAGTAGCACCTAGCTAGACTAGTGGTTGACCACCCAAGCCCGCACCGGGGAGTCCCGGGTTTGATCCCTCGCAGGCACATAAAGCCCTCCTTTTTCTGTTTTACTCGGGTCACTGACAGGCCGGCCCCACCGGTGATTCACACACCCAGCGACGTGGCCAACAGTCCTACCACGCAGTCTAACGGCTGGGTACAGCCTGGGTGCACCTAGTTTTCCACACATGTCTTCTGTTTTATTATTCCAAACTCGGATCATGCCAGATTTGGCATATGCTGAGGTTTCCATTTTAGGTAGTATTCAACGTATATGCTTTGTGAAGATTTTCTATAAGAACCCCAACATATTATCTATGTTTTTGGGCTAGAAAAATCCAATGAATCTAGTAGTGGCATTAGTTTCTTCATTTGAGCAAGTTTGCACACATGTCATTTTACATCTTGTTGTTGTTTTGTCTTTCACGTGTATATTTATGCATATATGTTATGGGTTAGTTTTGCAAATGAACATGCTCTTCATCATGCCTACTTGCTTCTGGAATTAAGCGCATGCCATGAGATGTTTTATTTTGAGTTAAACAAGCTTGCAAACATGCTATGTTGAATCTGTTTCTGCCATGCCTTTAAATTCTACCAAGTCTGGGTCTGTTTAGGTCACTTGCCATGTTTTGCATTGATGCTATCATCATTTCTGTAGATATTTGCAGCATGTTCACTAAGTGAGTTTTGTTAAGTGCATGTAGTAATAGCATGCCATGCTCTTTTTTGCCATGATATATTGTTGTAGCATATTTAAACTTTGCACACAAGTTGTTATGTTGCTGTTTTCAACGGATTGCATTGCATCTTGTTTGGTTTGACATTTTCAAACTGTGTATCCGTTTTCGGTGATCTTCATATAGATTTCATTTGGAATCTCCCAACCTATCTAGTGGCATGCTTGGTTTGCCAAGTTGATGCCATGATCATCCTTCCACTTCCGGAGTACCATATGTATTGCACATCTTATCTTGCATTCGATGCCATGTCTTGCATCATGTTGCTTGCGCATTGCACCGTGATTGATTGTTGTTCCTTTGCTTGTGTTCTTGCTTTGGGTAGAGCCGGGAGACAATTTCATGAACGAGGAACCTGTTGAGTACGCTAACGAGGAGCAAGCTTTCGACAACTCTGAGAACTTTGCAGGCAAGATGACCATTACCCTCGATATCACTTGTATCTTTGCTTGCTAGTTGCTTCGTTCTATCGCTATGCTGCGCTACCTATCACTTGTTTAACATGCCTTCCATATTGCCATGTTAAGCCTCTAACCCACCTTCCTAGCAAACGTTGTTTGGCTAAGTTACCACTTTTGCTCAACCCCTGTTATAGCGTTGTTAGTTGCAGGTGAAGTTAAAGATTGCTCCATGTTGGAACATGTTGATGTTGGGATATCATAATATCTCTTATTTTAATTAATGCATCTATATACTTGATAAAGGGTGGAAGGCTCGGCCTTATGCCTGGTGTTTTGTTCTACTCTTGCCGCCTTAGTTTCCGTCATATCAGTGTTATGTTCCTTGATTTTGTGTTCCTCACGCTGTCGGGTTTATGGGAACCCCTTGACAGTTTGCTTTGAATAAAACTCCTCCAGCAAGGCCCAACCTTGGTTTTACATTTGGCTAACAACCTACTAACTTTCCCTTGGGGGTTATAAACCCGAGGGTCATCTTTATTTTGACCCCCCCCCCCGGACCAGTGCTTCTCCAAGTGTTGGTCCGAACCGGGCGATGTCCAGCGCCCCCTGGGCAACCAGGGTCTATGCCAACCAGACATCCTGCCCATCCGGTGTGCCCTGAGAACGAGATACGTGCGACTCCTATCGAGATTTGTCAGCACATCGGGCGGTCTTGCTGGTCTTTTTTTACCATTGTCGAAATGTCTTGTAACCGGGATTCTGAGACTGATCGGGTCTTCCCGGGAGAAGGAATATCCTTCACTGATTGTGAGAGCTTGTGATGGGATAAGTTGGGACACCCCTGCAAGGTATAAACTTTCGAGTGCCGTGCCCGCGGTTATGTGGCAGATGGGAATTTGTTAATATCCGGTTGTAGAGAACTTGACACTTGACTTAATTAAGATGCATCAATCGTGTTTGTAGCCGTGATGGTCCCTTCTCGGTGGAGTCCGGGAAGTGAACACGGTTTGGGTTATGTTTGAATGTAAGTAGTCTTCAGGATCACTTCTTGATCACTTCTATATGACGACCACTGCGTAGTTTCTCTTCTTACTCTTGTACTCCCCTTTAGCCACCATATTTTGCTTATCAATTGCTATAACTCCACCTCATTACCACATCCTACCCATGAGCTTAAATAGTCTTGATCTCACGGATTTTGAGATTGCTGAGTCCTCGTGACTCACAGATACTACCACAACAGTTGCAGGTGCCGATGATACCAGTGCAGGTGATGCTACCGAACTCAAGTGGGAGTTCGACGAGGTCCTTGGCCGTTACTACGTGTCTTTTCCTGATGATCAGTAGTGGATCCCAGTTGGGACGATTAGGGATCTAGCATTTGGGGTTATCTTCCTTTTCATTTGGATTTGTCCGTAGTCGGACTATGTGTGTATTTTGGATGATGTATGACTTATTTAAGTATTGTGTGAAGTGGCGATTGTAAGCCAACTGCATTTATCCCTCCTTGTTCATTACATGGGATTGTGTGAGGATGACCCTTCTTGCGACAAAAGCACAATGCGGTTATGCCTCTAAGTCGTGCCTCGACATGTGGGAGATATAGCCGCATCGCGGGCATTACAAGTTGGTAATAAGAGCCATCCCCGACTTAGGAGCCCCCTGCTTGATTGAATCGCTGACGTTGTTGATTCTAGAACAAAAATGTTTTGAGTCTTAGGATTATATATATCCGAGAGTAGGATTCTTTTTACTCCTCGGTCCCATCGTCGCTCTGGTGAGGCCTCCTGACGTAGATGTTTTGTCTTTCCTCTCCTCAAATTTCACAAAAAAAATTAGGATCACGCGGGTATCTTGGGATCGTTCCAATATTCTTGTGACGAGAATATTGTTCTTGGTGCCTCCTGACATTTAGGGGTTGTGGCAGTGTCCCGGGGAGTTGAGCTCCAAGGTGTTGTCGTCACAATTTTATCGTTGCAGTTCTGGAATACCTGAGTTTCGCTGACATTGAAAATCTCTTTTATGCAGCTAGTGGTAAGATAACCTCGATGCCACCCAGTACTAGGGTGGGAGTTCGGGAGTATTGCCATAGCTAGTATAACGGATGCTTTTCGAAGGTTGAGGTACACGATTTCTGAAGCTTTCTTGGTTATGTGTTGACAGATGGTTACATCTGGATGTAGGGATTGTTAGTTTTGGGTGAGATATATGTAGCTTCCCATGTATCGCCAACACCAGATTGCATAACTAGAAAGTTTCAGGAGTTTTATAGGTGGGAATCCAGTAGCTCTTAGCATTTCTTCCCGCAGATATTTGGTTTGTGATTGGGTAATCCTTACCATTTATTTTTTCCAGCCGTACCTTGTTGTTTTATTCATCAACCTTTATCTAAGTGGCTTCTCACCTTAATGGATGGGTGATGTTAACTTTGGACTTCATTCGTTCAATCCTTGTTCGAATGTTTATTGTGAGGACTATATGTTGCAATCTCTAGCCTTTGATTTACTTATCTATCTTGTCAATGGTGGTTCCAACGGATGCCATCTTCTTCAGGATGGCTCCGCCAACTCGCAACAACCCGGATCGGGGTGAAGGAGATCGGTCGAACCCTCCACCTCCGCCACCTCCTCCGCCTCTGGAGGCATGGAAAGCTATCGTGGCAGCGACAAATGCCAGCACCCAGATGCTTTTGCAAATCTTGCAACAGCGCAACCAAGGCAACCATGGCCAAGGGAATTTGAACAATCAACCTCAGTTTGCTACCCTCAACCAGTTCCTTGCAAATCAGCCAAAGTCTTTCAGCAGTTGTGTGGAGGCCATAGACGCCGATGATTGGCTTGTGGACATCTGTAAGCATTTTGAATGTAGCAATGTCAGGATTGACGACTACGTCAAGTTCGCTTCTTTTTAGCTGAAGGACCAAGCAGCTGATTGGTATCAACAATACAAAGCTTCTAGAGGAGGTCAAGTGATTACCTGGGATGACTTCTGCCAGGATTTCAAAGCTCACCACATTCCTAAAAGTGTTGTTGAGAACAAGCGTGAGGAATTCCGCAATCTCAAGCAAGGAAGCATGTCCGTGTATCAATACAACATCCAGTTTCAGAAGCTTGCTCGTTTTGCAAGGCAGGACGTTCCTGATGAAAAGAGTATGATTTATTACTTTAGGGGTGGCCTCAGAGAGGATCTGTAGTTAGCTCTCGTTCTTGTTGAGCCTACTCAGTTTGATCAGTTCTACAACATGGCCCTCAAGCAAGAAGGTGCCCAGCTCAAGTGTGAGGCCTCTAAGAAGAGAATCAGGGATGCAGTTCAGTCTTCTTCCTCACAGGTGCAGCTAAGCAGCATAAGTTCTACCTTCTTCCTCCTCCGTTTCGTCATCCTTACCAGCATAAGAACTCAGGTGGTCGTGGATCTTCCCACCCACCCAACCCAGGCTATCAGAACAAGTCTCAGACTCAAGCTCCAAGGTCAAGTGCTCCTTATCATCATCCGCTCTCAGAGGTGACTTGCAACAAGTGTGGTCAGAAAGGTCACTATGCGAACAAGTGCTTCAACCAAAGGCGCCTTCCGCCTCCTCCTCCTGTGAGGTCTTCAAGCAATGCAGTGGTAAAGCACAATCTCAAGTCTGCAAGGGTGAACATGATTAATTTAGCTCAAGCAGAGGATTATTCAGAAGTGATCATCGGTAATCTCACAGTGAATGGTATTCCTGCAAAAGTTTTATTCAATACTGGTGCATCTATTTCATTCATATCAAGGCATTTTGCTTCCATGCACAATTTGCATATTGTTGATCTTCCTAGGCCGATATCGTTTTCCTCTCCGGTTTTGTTCACGAACACCAAAATGATGGTTCCGGATGTTGGCATCAAGATGGGCAACTATAAATTTGTATCTTCTCCAATGGTTCTTGGTGAGTCTGATATTGATCTAATTCTCGGCATGGACTGGCTTTCTAAGCACAAGGCCCAACTTGATTGTGCTGCCAGGGAGATTCACTTGACTCACTCTTCTGAGGATGTGATCATCTATGCCGCTCGTGACGAAACCATTCGGTTATTATCTCTAAATGAGAAGGGCGAGTTAGATGCAATTTCTTAGATTCCAGTCATTTGTGAGTACCAAGGTGTCTTTCCAGAAGAGCTTCCGGGTATGCCACTGGCCAGTTGAGTTCATTACCGATCTTGAGCCTGGTACTGAACCCGTTTGCAAGCGTCCATACAAGCTTGGACCAAAGGAGCTGAAGGAATTGAAGAAACAGCTCGATGAACAAGAATGTCTGGGTTTGATCAGACCGAGTTCCTCTCCATGGGGTTGTGGTGTTCTTTTTGTCCAGAAAAAGGATGGCATGGACCGACTTTGTATCGATTACCATCCATTGAACAAGAAGACAATCAAAAACAAGTACCCACTTCCCAACATAAATGAGCTATTCGAGCAACTTAAAGGTGCAAAGGTGTTCTCCAAGGTTGACCTCCGGATGGGTTATCATCAGATTCGCATTCGTGAACAAGATATCCCCAAGACAACATTCAGAACAAGCTTTGGTTCTTATGAATATACTATCATGTCTTTCGGCCTTGTCAATGCTCCTCCAACTTTCTCTCGCATGATGAACTTCATGTTCAACTCTTACACACATGAATTTGTCTTGGTGTATCTCGATGATATCTTGGTGTTCTCCAAGAATAAGAAGGACCATGCCAAACATTTGAGATTTGTGCTCGACAAGCTCAGAGAGTATCAATTCTATGCGAAGTTTTCCAAATGTGAGTTTTGGCTTGATGAGTTCTTTACCTTGGTCACATCATCTCCGCCAAAGGCATTGTTGTTAATCCCGATAAGGTCTCTGCAGTTTTGAATTGGGAACCTCCTCAAAATGTCAAGCAGCTCCGCAGTTTCCTTGGACTTGCAAGCTATTGCCAAAGATTCGTTGAGAATTTCTCTAAGATTGCAAAGCCTCTTTCCAACCTCCTCCAGAAGCATGTCAAGTATGTCTGGACTCCTGAGTGTGATGTTGCTTTCAACACCCTCAAGGAGAAGCTAGTCTCAGCTCCTGTCTTGACTCCTCCTGATGAATCCAAACCATTCGAAGTTTTCTGTGATGCCTCTATGCAAGGTCTCGGTGCTATGTTAATGCAAGAGAAGAAGGTTGTGGCTTATACCTCTCGTCATTTAAAGCCCAACGAAAGGAACTACCCCACTCACGATCTTGAGTTGGCGGCAGTTGTCCATGCATTGATAACATGGAGATATCTCTTGTTGGGAAGGGAAGTGAACATTTTCACCGATCACAAGAGCCTCAAATATATCTTCACTCAACCCAACCTCAACCTCAGGCAAACTCGTTGGGTCGAAATGATTCAATAGTACAATCCGAGTATTGAATATACTCGAGGCAAGGCCAATGTGATTGCAGATGCTCTGAGCAGAAGGGCTTATTGCAACAGCTTAATTCTCAAGCCATTCCAGCCTGATCTTTGTGAAGCTTTCTGCAAACTCAACCTCCAAGTTGTTCCTCAAGGTTTTCTTGCCAACCTTCAAGTCACTCCAACCTTGGAAGATCAAATCCGTGAGGCACAACTCCTTTATGCCATGGTGAAGAAGGTGAAACACGGTATTGCCAAGGGCTTATCCAAATACAAGTGCTATCGCGTTGATGACAAGGACACCATATTCTTTGAGGACCGGACTGTGGTTCCTAAAGGTGATCTAAGGAAGATCATAATGAACGAAGCACACAATTCTCTCCTTTCCATTCATCCAGGAAGTTCGAAGATGTACCATGACCTCAAGTAGTCGTATTGGTGGACTCGAATGAAGCGAGAAATTTCTCAATTCGTGAATGAATGTGATGTCTCCCAAAGGTTGAAAGCAGAACACCAACGACCAGCTGGTGTCCTCCAACCTCTTGCTATTCCAGAATGGAAGTTTGATCATATCGAAATGGACTCCGTCACTGGATTCCCCAAGTCCAAACACATGACAACTACATGGGACGGAAGCTCAAATTGGACGGAAACTATGATCCTACATGTAATTATTATTTGAGAGGAAAATATGGTCGTAGAAATTTTTATCTTACTAAATTACCTCTCGTCATGTTGAGATTGCTATCGTCTCTTTCTTCTTCCTTCCATATGCTAGTTTTTGCTTGCCTTGCCAATTTGTTTGCTTATAATATGCCTATGCATAGGAAGTATGTTAGACTTAGATTTGTTTTGTCATGTGTTTCATGATGCTCTCTTTGCGCATCAATTCTTGTCTTTCATGTGAGCATCATTAAAATTATCAATGCCTAGCTAGGGGCGTTAAACGATAGCGCTTGTTGGGAGGCAACCCAATTCTGTTTTTGTTCCTTGCTTTTTGCTTCTGCTTAGTAATAAATAAATCTTCTAGCTTCTGTTTAGATGTGGTTTTATGTTTAATTTAGTGTTTGTGCCAAGTAGAACCTATAGGATAACCTATGGTGAAAGTTAATTTGATCCTGCTGAAAAACAGAAAATTTTGCATGCACGAGAATAATTTTTGTAAATCACAAAAACGTTCTTTTTAGTTTATTCCTTTTATAGTAGATCAGTAGACAAATGTCCTAGGACTTCGTATTTTATAAGGATTTTTAGAGTTCCATAAGTATTCGAAAGTTACAGATTGCTACAGACTGTTTTGTTTTTGACAGATTCTATTTTTCATGTGTTGTTTGCTTATTTTGCTGAATCTATGGCTAGTATAGGGGGGTATGAACCATATAGAAGTTGGAATAAAGTAGGTTTAACACCAATATAAATAAAGAATAAGTTAATTACAGTAACTTAAGTGGTGGTTTTTCTTTCTTGCACTAATGGAGCTTATGAGATTTCCTGAGTTTTGTGTTGGGAAGTTTTTAAGTTTTGGGTAAAGATTTGATGGACTATGGAATAAGGAGTGGAAAGATCCTAATCTTGGGGATGCCCATGGCACTCCAAGATAATTCAAGGACAACCAAAAACCTAAGCTTGGGGATGCCCCGGAAGGCATCCCCTCTTTCGTCTTCGTTTGTCGGTAACTTTACTTGGAGCTATATTTTTATTCGCCACATGATATGTGTTTTGCTTGGAGCGTCTTGTATGATATGAGACTTTGCTTTTTAGTTTACCACAATCATCCTTGATGTACACACCTTTTGGGAGAGACACAACATGATTCATAGTTTATTATAATACTCTATATGCTTCACTTATATCTTTTGAGCAAGACAGTTTTGCTCTAGTGCTTCACCTATATCTTTTTAGAGCACGGCAGTGGTTTAATTTTGTAGAAATTATTGATCTCTAATGCTTCACTTATATTATTTTGAGAGTCTTTTTAGAACAGCATGGTATTCACTATGGTTATAAAATTGGTCCTAGAATGATGGGCATCCAAGTTGGGTATAATAAAAACTATCATAGAAAGTGAATTGGATGCTATGATCAATTTGATGCTTGATAATTGTTTTGAGATATGAGGATGGTGATATTAGAGTCATGCTAGTGGAGTAATTGTGAATTTGAGGAATATTTGTGTTGAAGTTTGTGATTCCCGTAGCATGCACGTATGGTGAACCGTTATGTGATGAAGTTGGAGCATGATTTATTTATTGATTGTCTTCCTTATGAGTGGCGGTCGGGGACGAGCGATGGTCTTTTCCTACCAATCTATACCCCTAGGAGCATGCGCGTAGTACTTTGTTTCAATACCATGTAGATTTTTGCAATAATTATATGAGTTCTTTATGACTAATGTTGAGTCCATGGATTATACGCACTCTCACCGTTCCACCATTGCTAGCCTCTCTTGTGCCGCGCAACTTTCGCCGGTACCATACACCCACCATATACCTTCCTCAAAACAGCCACCGTACCTACCTATTATGGCATTTCCATAGCCATTCCGAGATATATTGCCATGCAACCTTACACCGTTCCGTTTATTATGCGACACTCCATCATTGTCATATTTCTCTTGCGTGACCATGTAGTTGACATCATATTTTTGGGAAAGCCACCTTGATAACTCTTGTCAGTCTTCATTCATTGCATATCCTAGTACATCGCCAGAGGCATCCACATAGAGTCATATTTTATATTGAGTTGTAATTCTTGAGTTGTAAGGAAATAAAAGTGTGATGATCTTCATTATTAGAGCATTGTCCCAAGTGAGGAAAGCATGATGCAGACTATGATTCCCCCACAAGTCGGGATGAGACTTCGGACTTTATGAAAAATAAATAGGCCAAAGAAGCCCAAATAAAAAAAAGAGGCCAAAGAAGCCCACCAAAATAAAAAAAATGATAGAAAAAGAGAGAAGGGACAATGCTACTATCCTTTTACCACACTTGTGCTTCAAAGTAGCACCATGATCTTCATGATAGAGAGTCTCCTATGTTGTCACTTTCATATACTAGTCGGAATTTTTCATTATAGAACTTGGCTTATATATTCCAATGACTGGCTTCCTCAAAATGCCCTAGGTCTTCGTGAGCAAGCAAGTTGGATGCACACCCACTTAGTTTCTTTTGTTGAGATTTCATACACTTATAGCTCTAGTGCATCCGTTGCATGGAAATCCCTACTCACTCACATTGATATCTATTAATGGGCATCTCCATAGCCCGTTGATACGCCTAGTTGATGTGAGACTATCTTCTCCTTTTTTGTCTTCTCCACAACCACCATTCTATTCCACATATAGTGTTATGTCCATGGCTCACACTCATGTATTGCGTGAAAGTTGTAAAAGTTTGAGAACAAAAAAGTATGAAACAATTGCTTGGCTTGTCATCGGGGTTGTGCATGATTAAATACTTTGTGTGATGAAGATAGAGCATAACAAGACTATATGATTTTGTAGGGATAGCTTTCTTTAGCCATGTTATTTTGAGAAGACATGATTGCTTTGTTAGTATGCTTGGAGTATTACTATTTTTATGTCAATATGAACTTTTCTCTTGAATCATTTGGATCTGAACATTCATGCCACAATAAAGAAAATTACATTGAAATATGCTAGGTAGCATTCCACATCAAAAATCCTGTTTTTATCATTTACCTACTCGAGTACGACCAGGAATTAAGCTTGGGGATGCTTGATACATCTCCAACGTATCTATAATTTTTGATTGTTCCATGCTATTATATTACCCGTTTTGGATGTTTATGGGCTTTACTTTACAGTTCTATATCATTTTTGGGGCTAACCTACTAACCGGAGGCCCAACCCGAATTGCTGTTTTTTTTGCCAATTTCAGTGTTTCGAAGAAAAGGAATATCAAATGGAGTCCAAACGGAATGAAACCTTCAGGAGCGATCTTTTTGGAACAAACGCAATCCAGGAGACTTGGAGTGGACGACAAGAAGCAGCCGAGGTGGCCACGAGGGTGCAAGGCGCGCCCTAGGGGGGTGGGCGCGCCCCCACCCTCGTGGGCCCCTCGTGGCTCCCCTGATCGACCTCCTTCGCCTATATATATCTACATACCCCGAAAACATCCAGGAGCACCACGAAACCCTATTTCCACCACCGCAACCTTCTGCACCCGTGAGATCCCATCTTGGAGCCTTTTCCGGCGCTCCGTCAGAGGGAGAATCAATCACGGAGGGCTTCTACATCGTCGCCAAGGCGTCTCAGATGAGTTGTGAGTAGTTTACCACATACCTTCGGGTCCATAGTTATAAGCCAGATGGCTTCTTCTCTCTCTTTTAGTCTCAATACAAAGTTCTCCTTGATCTTCTTGGAGATCTATTTGATGTAACTCTTTGCGGTGTGTTTGTCGAGATCCGCTGAATTGTGTGTTTATGATCAAGTTTATCTATGAGAAATATTTGAATCTCCTCTGAATTCTTTTATGTATGATTGAGTTATCTTTGCAAGTCTCTTCAAATTATCTGCTTGGCTTGGCCTACTAGATTGATCTTTCTTGCAATGGGAGAAGTGCTGAGCTTTGGGTTCAATCTTGTAGTGTCCTTTCCCAGTGACAGCATGGGCAGCAAGGCACGTATTGTATTGTTGCCATCGAGGATAAAAAGATGGGGTTTATATCATATTGTTTGAGTTTATCCCTCTACATCATGTCATCTTGCCTAATGCGTTACTCTGTTCTTATGAACTTAATACTCTAGATGCATGTTGGATAGCGGTCGATGTGTGGAGTAATAGTAGTAGATGCAGGCAGGAGTCGGTCTACTTGTTGCGAACGTGATGCCTATATACGTGATCATGCCTAGATAATCTCATAACTATGCACTTTTCTATCAATTGCTCGACAGTAATTTGTTCAGCCACCGTAATGCTTATGCTATCTTGAGAGAAGCCACTAGTGAAACCTATAGCCCCCGGGTCTATCTTTTATCATATAAGTTTCCGATCTACTTTATTTTGCAATCTTTCCTTTCCAATCTATAACATAAAAATACCAAAAATATTTATCTTATCTTATTATCTCTATAAGATCTCACTTTTGCAAGTGGCCGTGAAGGGATTTGTCGGATTTCGAGTTCCGGCAGACCCTTGAGGTTCGAGCTCTGGGGTGTGCACGAAGATCTTTCCCCTACCAGTCACGTCTTGAAGTCTTGCAAAGGATTTAGGCTAGAAAGAAGAACACACAAGGGACATGAGATTTATACTGGTTCAGGCCACCATTGTGGTGTAATACCCTACTCCAGTGTGTAGTGTGGTGGATTGCCTCAGGGGCTGATGATGAACAATACAAAGGGAGAGCAGCCTCGTGAGGGACTATTCTTGAGCTGGTGCGATGAACTGCATGGGTGAGTTCAGTTGCTTCTCTCTCTCTCTTTCTCTCTGATTGATTGATCTCCCAGATGCCTCAACTCTATAGTGGATAGTCCTATTTATGGAGGGAGGCCCTGGGCCTCTTCCCAAATAATGAGCGGGAAGGGCGCCAACAATTGGCCATTCTGAAGGGGAACATCTAGTACACTTATCCTGGCTAAAGTTGGTCTTTGGCTGCCAAAGGCTTTGACGATGACGTCGTCCTGGGCTCCACGATGACCTCCATCCTCCCACTCTACTGGTCTTGGTCTTGTTGGACCGAAGGGGAAACAAGGACACTGCACAGGCCGGCGCTCGCCTGGTCTCGATCGTCATGGCTTGCGTCACGGGCTCTTCGTGAAGTGCCATTGCCTTGATCTCTCCGCCTCCTCGCGAGTCTGCCTGATGAGGCTGCTCCTGAGGAAGCTCCTTGTCGTCCGCCCCGTGAGGCTTGGCCCCTCGCGAGGGTCTTGAGCTTGAGCTCATGAAGCTGGGCTGCACTGGGCCCCCACTTGAGCCACGCCGCAGGCCGCAGGCAGGCAAGTATGGGGACCCCCATTCCCAGAACACCGACAGTAGCCCCCGGGCCCAAGGCGCGCCCGGACTTGGCTTAGGAGAGAAGTGAAGGGGCAAGTGCGAAGCGCCGCGGGCCCCAATAGCCTGTGGCGTTGGGCGCCGCGTGGCGACTGATTAGACGTGGGCGTCTCCGCTTCCCCACGACGCCTCGGCAATCGCACTACTTGACAAGTCCCTGGATGCAAAAACAGGTCATGATTACCTGCGATCGTGGAAGCCGACGGTTGGCCTCCTCTGGCTATAAGTACGGTACGGCGCGAGCCCTTTTAGTCCATTCCTTCGTGCTCTCCTTTCTCTCCATCCTGGCTACTAGCCATCCCCATGGCTCCGCCGAAGAGGTTATTGGCCGTGGAGAAGGGAAATGCTCGTGAGGAAGGGCCTGACTCTCCTTCGACCAAGTGCGGCCGGGGCCGCCCTCGCAAGCATCCTGCGGCCCCCGTAGTGGCTTCCCGTGGTCGTGGAGGCGGTCCCCTATGCGGCGATGAGAGCCCGGTTGCCGATTGTGTGGTCGGCGGACCCGACCAGCACCTGGCTCCAACTCCCCCGCTTCTTTGTCGGTGAACTTCCGGCCGGCGCTCCGGGCGGCCTCTGGCTTCAGGAGGACGGTTGCTGCAGCAGGGCCTCCTCGGCTTCACTAGAGGTCTCCGTCGCCGGGGATGCGGCCCTGACCCGCGGCTAGCAAACGTTTGCCCGCGCGCGTGGCCTGAGACGGCGGTGCACCCTGCACTTCAAGTTCGATGACGACGCCACCCTCAACGTGAGGGTGTTCGGGGAAGATGGTCACTCAAAAATTCCCTTCTATTAAAAAGTTACAAGTGTTTTAACCCAAGGACTCATCTGTAATGAAACAGAAAACTCCCAGGGGGTTCTGGGGAAAAGTACATATAACGTTTCGTTTAAGAAAAATAAAAACAACGGCTGTGAGGCTGACAGGCGGGCCCCACCTGTCGGGTTTGAAAGTTCAAACAGAGGAACAGAGCACGACGGCGCCCGAGAGGTGCGATGGTCGCCGGCGGCGATCCACGGCGAGGCAAGGTGATCGGAGTGTACCTTCGAGACCAGTGCACCGTTCCGCGTCTGTGGGTGGTGGTGGTGGTCGCCGGCGAGCACTGTGTCGACGGCGGCCCTAGCTCCGGCGGACGGCGGTTCGGGCAGTCGTGGGTCTCGTCGGAGGATGCTGCGGAGATGAAATTGAGGAGGGGGTTAGACTTGCGATAGCACGAGGGGGTCGTTGACGTGATTAGGGCGCCAGAGATGGCCTCACCGGAGTGAATCGTGGTGGAGGCCGAGGCGGAACGGGGCGGCCAGAGCTGGGGAAGAGGACCTCCTCGGGGTCCCCTTGGTGGCCTGGCAGGGTGCTGGTGAGGTGCAAAGGGGGTGTGTGCTCGAGGGCGAGCTCGAGAGCCCTTTATATAGGCGGTCCGAGGCGGTGGCCGAGAACGGGATTCTCCGGCGAAGCTTACGGCGGCGCAGGGCATTGGTCGGGGTGGTTTAGAGGTTGAGCGCCGTCGTGCGGGTCCACTGACTCCATTTTGGTGCAAGGCGCGTCGGGATATGGAGGTTTAGGGGGAGCTCGACGGAACGGGGCTGCGCGGGCCCGTCGGCGGCAGGGAGCGCGCTCTGCGCGTGCCGCGCCACGGCGACGGCGCTACATGCGTGCGCTGGCAAGGAGGTGGCCACGCGGAGCCACCAGGTCACTTGGGTGGCGCCGAACGGCGTTGAGCCGCCGTTCTACTTTCTGTCGGCCCCTACGGCGCTACGGCCGCCGCAGGACACGCCGGCGCAGGCGGGCCAGGGCACCACCGATGCCAGGAAGGCGCCAAGTGCGCGTGCGGGGTGCTGTCCAGGGGGAAGGGGCCGTGCGCAACGTGCCAGAGTGCACTGTCGACACGTGACTGCGTTCTGACGAAGGAAACAGACACTGAATATCTGATTTTTACTGAATATGGCTAGAACAATGCATGCAAGGTGTTCAACAGAATGTTCCAGGTATGTAGGGATTTTTCCTTGAGCTGGTTTTTGGTGGAGGGGCCTCTCATTGCACCTAGAGGCTGCCTGAATATTTGTGGAATTTTTGGAGAGGTATAGATATGAATTTCACCAAATTTGGCAAATCTGGTCCAAACTTGCAGTGAGTGTAATTTGAAATATTTGAACAGGAGAAGAGTGGATCAAGATGGTTCTGGGTTGTGGGTTCAAGGGACTATCCAGGGGTGTTGAGTTGAGATCAAAAATCAAGAGCATTAGGGTACTTGCTTTGAAATCCACCTAGGTTCAAAAGAGAAGACATAATTATTTTGGGAGGAGAAATAATTGGAATAAAATCCCAAAAATGGATTTTATTAGTTTGGACAGGATGATAGGGTTGAATTATAGTGGGAGGAAAGGTTTTGGGAAAATTTTACCATGGGTGGCATGGTAAAATTTGGAAGGGATCAAAACCAAATAAAAACCCAAAACAAAAGGGTTTTTCATTTCAAATGAAACCAAAACCAGAAAAAGGATTTTTGAGAGGGCAAACTTAGAAGATGGTTTTTAGGAAGGGTTTTAAATGACCTTCTTTCAAACCAAGCAAGGCTCTCTTAAAAAAACCACCAAAATTTTTGGAGTGTCACAGCACCTACCCCCTTTAGGAAAAATCTTGTCCCCGAGATTTCAGCTGATCCTTAAACAGGTGTGGGTGCTCTGTCCGAAGAAAGTCCTCGCTCTCCCAAGTTGCTTCATTCTCGGTGTGATTGCTCCATTGAACTCTGAAAAACTTAATGGTTTTCTATCGGGTCCTCCTCTCAGCTTCTTCCAATATTTTTATCGGGTGCTCCCGGTAAGTGAGGTCTGGTTGTACGTCAATATACTCATGTGAAACTTGCTTCTCTGGGTTGCTTATGTATTTTCTAAACTGCGAGATGTGAAACACATTGTGGATACCGGATAAGTCTCCGGGCAGGTCCAGCTGGTAGGCTACCTTGCCTTGCCGGGCCACTATATGAAATGGTCCGATGAATCTTGGTGCTACTTTCCCCTTAATCTTGAATCGTTGCAGACCCTTCATAGGAGAAACTCTCAAGTATACCAATTCTCCGGGTTCAAAACTGATCTCCCGATGCTTTCGGTCGTAATAACTCTTTTGTCGACTTTGAGCTGTTTTGAGTCGTTCTCTAATCGTCTTAACTTTCTCCTCGGCCTCTCTGAGCATATCTGGGCCAAAAATATGGTTGTCTCTTGTCTCTGACCAATTTAGCGGGGTACGACATCTTCTCCCATATAGAGCTTCAAAGGGTGCCATTTGTAAGCTGGCTTGATAGCTGTTGTTGTATGCGAATTCTGCATATGGCAAACTTTCTTCCCAACTGTTCCCGTAGGTGAGGACACAAGCTCTTAGCATGTCTTCTAAGATTTGGTTTACGCGTTCTGTTTGTCCATCGGTCTGGGGATGGTATGCGGTACTGAAGGCTAGTTGGGTTCCCAGTTCCTGTTGTAGGTGATCCCAGAATGCAGAGACGAATTGTGTGCCTCTATCGGAGATAATAGTCTTAGGGACTCCATGAAGGCAGACGATACGGGCAAGATAAAGTCTAGCTAGTCTCTGAGTGGTGTAAGTTGTTTTTACCGGAATAAAATGTGCCACTTTGGTTAATTTGTCAGTTATGACCCATATGGCATTGTTTTCGTGTTGTGATCGGGGCAGTCCAACGCTAAAGTCCATTCCAATCTCGTCCCATTTCCACTCGGGTATCTTATTTGGCTGTAACAGTCTGGCTGGTTTCTGGTGCTCGGCCTTGATACGCTGAGAAGAGTCACAGCATGCAATGAACGTGGCTATATCTCTCTTCATACCATGCCACCAAAAATTTTCCTGAAGGTCTTTGTACATCTTTGTCCCTCCAGGATGAATTGAATACGGAGCCGTGTGACTTTCAGTTAATATCTGCTGTTTGAGGTCCTTGACATTTGGTACGCATAGCCTTTCTCCGTACCACAATATTCCCTGCTCATCTATGTTGAATTTTGAGGCTTTTCCCAACCTCACTTTTCTTTTTATGCCCTCAATGCTGGGGTGTCCGTGCTGGGCTACCTTGATACTTTCCATTAGTGTAGGCTGTAGCTCTATATTCGACACAGTGCCCTCGGTAACCATTAGTAGATTGAGTCGGGCAAATTCTTGTTGAAATTCTGGCCTCAATTTTGGGATATTGTCATTGTCTGTGCTGGGATTTCGACTAAGTGCATCTGCCACAACATTTTCTTTTCCGGGATGATAGTGGATTCCAACATCATAGTCTTTCACCAATTCTAACCAGCGTCGTTGCCGTAAATTTAACTCTGGCTGTGTGAAAATATACTTAAGACTCTTATGGTCTGTGTATATCTCGCAACGATTCCCAAGTAGGAAGTGTCTCCATTCCTTGAGTGCATGGATGACTGCTGCCAATTCCAAGTCATGAGTGGGGTAATTTTCCTCATGCTTGCTTAGTTGTCTGGAGACATACGCAACTACCTTGCCTTCTTGCATTAATACGCATCCGAGGCCTTTCCGGGATGCGTCACAATATACCTCAAAGTTCTTGTGTATATCTGGCACAATTAGCACTGGTGCCGTTGTTAATTTTCTTTTTAGCTCTTGGAAGCTTTTCTCACACGCTTCTGTCCATTCAAATTTCTTGCCTTTCTTGAGCAATTGTGTCATGGGCTTTGCTATAGTGGAGAATCCTTCAATAAATCTCCGATAATAGCCTGCCATTCCCAAGAAACTCTGTATGTCCGTTATGTTAGCTGGCGGTTTCCAGCCAAGTATGGCCTTGACTTTTTCTGGATCTACTGCAATACCTTCTTGGGTTAGCACGTGGCCCAGAAAACCCACTTGCCTTAGCCAAAACTCACATTTGCTGAATTTGGCGTACAATTGATGTTTCCTGAGTTCTCCGAGTACAATCCTGAGATGTTTAGCGTGCTCTTCTGGTGTTTTGGAATATATCAGAATATCATCGATTAACACCACAACAAACTTGTCCATATACTTCATAAATACTTTGTTCATGAGGTGAACAAAATATACGGGGGCGTTGGTTAGCCCAAAAGGCATTACGGTGAACTCATACAACCCATATCTGGAGGTGAATGCGGTCTTGGGAATATCTTCTGTTCGCACTTTTAACTGGTGGTATCCCGATCTCAAATCAATTTTCGAGAAGACTTTGGCCTGTGCGAGCTGATCGAATAAATCATTTATTCGGGGCATTGGGTATTTGTTCTTGATTGTGACCATGTTGAGAGCTCGATAATCAATACATAACCTCATTGTTCCATCCTTCTTCTTGGCAAATAAAATTGGAGAACCCCAAGGTGAGGAGTTGGCTCGTACGTATCCTTTCTCCAATAATTCTTTTATTTGCTTCTTCAACTCTACCAATTCGGATGGTGCCATTCTGTAAGGTTTCTTGTAAATAGGAGTGGTTCCGGGTGCTAGCTCAATGCTGAATTCTATCTCTCGGTCTGGTGGCATGCCTGGTAGTTCTTCTGGAAATACATCTGGAAATTCACATACCACTGGCACCTTGTTCAGCTCAGAAACGTCCACCTTGTTTAATCTAGGTTGCCTAGGTATTTGTCTCTCTCTGGCTGAAACTTTTATTTTCTTCCCTTGATGGTGGGTAAGGATCACGGTACGGTTGAAGCAGTCAATAAAACCTTTGTTGGTTGTCAACCAATCCATACCTAGGATGACATCCAGTCCTTTGCTCTCCAGTACAATAAGGTTGGCGTAAAAATTCAATCCTTCAAATTCAATAACCACACCTTGACAGTAACTCTGGGTCACTTGCTTAATTCCAGGGGACTTGACTATCATTGATTTTTCCAGGGGAAGTATCGAAAAATTATTTTGCAAAGCAAAACTTTTCAAAACGAATGAGTGAGAAGCTCCAGAATCAAACAAAACCATGGCAGGTATTGTGTTGACGGGGTACGTACCGAGTACGATATCTGGGGCGTTCTGTGCTTCCTCTCAGGTCACGTGGTTCAAGTGACCTTTCCGGTGGTTGTTGTTGGAGTTGAAATTGCTTCGCTTTGGTGTTGAATTATTTCCACCATTATTTCCTTGGCTTGGGACACTGCTTGGCATAGTGCCCTTCTTCTCCACAAGCATAACAGGTAACGCCTGGGCGATAGGTGAATTCCTTGTCCCTTGCATGGAAATTCTTGGTTGGACGTGAATTATTCACCGGGGTTTTGTGTGAATCCCCCTTCTGAAATTCCTTCTTGCTCCTGTGATTGCGAGAAAAATTAGTCTGGTCCCTTTTACTTTTGCGGATATCTTCCAGGCTACGTCGTTCATTTTCCAGGGTAATGGCCTTATCTACCAGTGTTTTAAAATCTGGAAAGGTGTGCACAATTAGTTGGCACTTAAGGGCGGGTGCCAGGCCTTCCAAGAATTTTTCCATCTTCTTGCTCTCGGTCATGCGTTCTTCATTTGCGTAGCGAGACAGCAGTGTGAATTGGCTGTTGTATTCTGACACTGTCATGGCTCTTTTCTTGAGTTCATCAAACTCCTTCTTCTTGATTTTCATGACGCTTTTAGGAATATGTGCCCCACGAAAACCTTCCTTGAAATTTTCCCAGGTGATTTCATTTTCGTTGGGGTGCATGTGCAGAAAGTTTTCCCACCATGATGCAGCTGCACCTGTGAGATAATGTGGTGCATACAGTACTTTTTCATGGTTGGAACACTGTGCGATAATTAATTTTCTCTCCGTGTCTCGAAGCCAGTCTTCGGCCTCAAGAGGCTTGTCAGTATGAGAAAACGTTGGAGGACGCGTCTTTTGTAACTCAGATAATTTGGATCGTGGTAGATACTGACCACCATTACTTCCCATATTGATGAATTGGTTCATCATTTCCTGGTGTTGCTGCTGACTCTGTTCATATAAACGACAAACTTGTGTAAAAGCTGTCTCACTGTCTTGTTGACTTGTCTGACCCTGAGTGAAATTCTGGTTCTGCGGTGTGCCATAATTTTCTTCTGGCTGGGTTGGCATGGAGCGCGTCCAAGGACGAGACATCTTTCACTCTGGGGATATATTTTGTGAACTCGTAAGACAAGAAGAAGAGTCGCGAAAGTCAATAAAATCACACACAAAGCACATTTTTAAATTCCAGGGTAGTTTTGGAAACACACGATTGCGCGCGGAGAAGGACTAGTGCATATCTTACACGTGGGCATAATTATACATTACATCACTCAGGATATGCGTACATAATCCTGACATGTTATTTAAACTAGTGCACTCCTCCAGATCCTACATGATGCGCAAACAGGCTACTTCTCACAACCTAAGTACATAAAAACATATTACACACGTTGATGCATCGCATGGCGTCTATGCGCACTTAGTCGGAGACGGTCAGGATCTCCCTTGGCCTGCCGAGGGTGAGACATAGAGACGCTGGGGAATCAACCTTCTCCTCACTAATAGGTTCCAGACGAGAAATGTTGTGCTGAACTGATGGAGCAGGTGCCTTAGGCGGAATAACACGAATACGAGTGGGTGGAATAGGTGGGGTAGCACGTATGGGAGTGGGCGTAACAAGTGGTGCAGAGCGGACGGGAGTGGGTGCAATAGCCTGGTTAAATTCCTCTGTGGTAGGCAGACGACGAGCAGTGGCGAGTATGGTAGGTGAGTGAGATGCTGTGGATGTGTGGATGACACAAAAGTCAGTGGTGGAGCGGTGTGCAGGAGTTCCCTCCTGTTAGCAGCACAGCCATGAACTGAGTCCATGCATGCAGCTACGAGGTCATCCACCATATAGTCGAATGCTGCCTCCAGGGCTCGGAGGTACTCGACAAGCATCTCAAAGGCTTCGTCTCGCTCTCCTTTGGGGCAAGAGAGAGAGTAGTGACAGGTGTAAGGCACATGGCATGGAAGGTAGCGGTAGCGACGGGTCTTCATTGCCGGAAGGACATCCCGAAGACGGGCTATCGTCTGGCGGGTAGCCATCTGCATAGCATGCCTTTCTGTAGGCATGGCTCTCCCCACAAAACGGAGACGGTGTACTTCAGCATGGCCTCCCCTGAATTGCACCGCGGCCTGGTGCATAGTCAGACTGTCATTGATCTTGTCTGGATAAAGCGTGAAGACTGGGCGCGCAGATGGCCCCATCGCGACCTGAACGATGAAGGAGAGGAGTTTGACGAACCCCTCAGGCACGTTGGCGAACATCTGAGACTCGCAGTCGTTGCTGGCCATCTACAAAAGTAGGAAAAAATTCTGAGTGGTCAGATCACAAATTTTATGCTGACTGTCAGAAAAATGACTACATTTGTAAACACATGAATAACTCTACCCTGCTAAAAACCAATTAGCGATCGCACCTAGTGGCTTCCTACAGTCAGCCTGGCTCTGGTTACCAAGTCTGTCACGACAGGTTTTTCAATAAAAATATTTATTGAGAAAACCAATCTTTAAATCCCAGTATAGGAAAAGTCATCCTTTCTGGTAGACAAAAGCTTGATAAGCAGAGAACCAGTAGCATCAAATATATTACAGGGTTGAGCTGAGGTTGCTCAACAATTTATTACAGACTCGCCAATATTGTACATATGGGCGGATACGACACAGGGGTGGGGTGGCATGCTACTAGCTCGAGGGAAAAGTGGTGGTGGATAACTTGACTTCTACTGACAGTATATCAAGCATCGAGGTGAGGCTCGATGAATTTATTCGGGGTTGCGGAAGCGGATAATATAATGATCAAGACAGGATCGCACGGGACTGACTGGGACTCCTCTAGGTGTCGGACTCACTATCAAACTCTTCATCCAAGAGATCGCCTTCATCAGCATCTGGCCAAATCAACAAGCCAGGTGAGTACTTGATAGTACTCGCAAGACAGTTCGGACACAAGATATAATCAATGAATGCATGCATGCGACATGAATAAAGGATGATGCTCAGAACAATGATAAGAATTTCAGGACTAGATAAGTAAAATAAAAGCTGAAAAAACCGATCGGGTGTCTGGAGCGACGCCTTGAAAGGTAAACAAATAAAATGCATGCCGCAGTCGGGTGTCTAAGCGACACCACATAAAGGGCATAAAATAAATGCCACAGTCGGACGTCTGGGCGACATCACAGAAAGGGCTTTAAAAGAAATGCCACAGTCGGACGTCTGGGTGACATCACAGAAAGGGCTTTAAAAGAAATGCCACAGTCGGACGTCTGGGCGACATCACAGAAAGGGCTTTAAAAGAAATGCCGACGTCGGACGTCTGGGCGACATCACAGACAGGGCTTTAAAAAAAATACCACCGTTGGACGTCTGGACGACATCACAGACAGGGCTTTAAAAGAAATACCACCGTCGGACGTCTGGGCGACATCACAGAAAGGGCTTATAACAAAAGTAAATAACAGGTCCGCCACCGTCGGACGTCTGAGCGACATCGCAGACAGGGCTTATAATAAAAGTAAATAACAGGTCCGCCACCGTCGGACGTCTGAGCGACATCGCAGACAGGGCTTATAATAAAAGTAAATAACAATTAGTCCATCCACAAGAATAATCTTTTAACCGGATTTATCACACATAAATCCCTCCGGAGTTTTGTCATTGAGGCTGATACCTGACAAGATAAGATAGTTATAGTACTCAAACAAAGTACAAGATAATCGAAAGGTTGAGACTCTGCAGAGTTTGGAAGAACTGAACACAACCAACGGATTTCCGTAGTCACGAAGGACTAGTTCCGTTTATGGTTTTTCGGTAGAAACACATTTAACTAGTACACACCCATTTCACCTCAAGTTGCCAGGAATCGAAAGTTGAGACTCTGTAGAGTTTGCTACTGATTCTGCTGCACATTCTTCTCTCAACCCTTCAACCCTTCTGTGTTGATGCCCTTGCTTTGCTTCTTCCCTACCTCATCTGCTTCCTCACCTCCTTTGCTGCTTCCCCTACCTCGCTCCTAATCTGCTTACTCACCTCCTTTGCTGCTTCCCCTACACTATAATAAGACCACACGCCAACTTTCACCCCATTCCGAGAACATTTTTATGCCACTGATAAAATGATATTTCGAAGGTGCCGCGAGCGCGTGTGAGTGTGGTTGGGCTCCGAACGGACAACGGAGAGAACCGGGAGAACCCAGACGGATGCAAGTTTTAAAAAACATGCATATGAAATGCAGATGATGACATGGCAAAGTGCAACATGCAAGCAAATGACATGGAAACAACGGAGAATAGCTTGAAGACACCTGGCGCATCAGTCTCGGGGGTTACACACCGCCTGTGCCTACTAAAAATATTAGAATACAAAGGCAACGGACCATTCGCATCCGCTCAAACGCATGGGAATCAAGGCAACGGTAGGAAGGAATCATAAAGGCTGGACGCAGAAGGCGATGCCGGACTTCGTCAAGCCGGAGTATGGTGGAGAACAACCCTTGCAAAGCCAAAGACTTATATCCGCACACTACATCATCATTGAAGGCAAGTTCGGGGGCTACTGAGGGAGTCCTTGATTCGGGGGTACTCATGTGTCCGGCCCAGGAGTATGGGCCGGGGTGGATGGGTCGTACAAGACCAAACTAAATATTATTCTCCTTGCCCGGATGGATTTCTCCATACGTAGACGGCAAGACTAGAGTCCGGGTGTTTCCTTCCCTTATGAACCGACCTTGTACAAACCCTAGGCCCCTTCGGTGTGTATATAAACTGGAAGGGTTAGTCTGTAGAGGCCATCTTCATTACTATCATTGGAATATTCATATGCTACACATCAAGGGTTTAGTCATTACAATCTCGAGGTAGATCAACTCTTCTAATCTCCATACTCTTCGAATATAATCAAGGACGAGTAGTGTATTACCTCCTTTAAGAGGGTCCGAACCTGGGTAAACACTGTGTCCCCTGGTCCCCTGTTTCCATTGATTCTTAGATGCACAACTTTGGCCCCCTACCCAAGACCTACCGGTTTTGACACCGACATTGGTGCTTTCATTGAGAGCTCTGTCGTGTTGTCTACAAAAGCGATCTATGGCTCACCTAGTCATCAACAACAATATCACTTATGGAAGGTGCCTGGCTTCTTGGCAGACCCTCCAGTTCGGCGGTTTCACTGTAGGAGCTTGCGCAACCATCGGGCCTGCAACACCCCTTGCGGCCGCCGGACGCTGTCTTCGCATTGGCCCTAAGTACTCCGAAAAGTTGGATCTAGCGGATGTATCATCTTTAAATGAACTGTTGGACCGTATTGCCGCCCTGGAGGTCTCAATGGACCATGATCGGATCGGACTCAAGCCTGACCAAAGGGAAATTAATCACCCGCCGATCACCCACCTTGTAGCGTTCGTTGAGGAACCGACCAAAGACACTTCCCTCCCTATATTGAGACCAAGTATGTTCGGGTCTCTGATTCCCCTGAGCTGGATACTCCCCCTTCGTATGGGACCTCACACCCTCCGGACTCTGGCTCAAGCATTAGATTGCAGGAGCCCTTGGGCCTCCCCGGGCCCGAACCGGTCGCCTCAGAGACCTTTCAAGCTCCGAATAGGGATGTGGGACTGGATCTAAAATTTAAACCACCCACCCACCGCAATCCATATTCTCCAAGCAACTCAGGTCCTCCAAATATATACGAACGGATGTATGTCCGGCAACAGCCTCAGGAAATGGTCCACCACTTTTGGGCTAGATTCCTGCTTGTTAAAAATAGGATCAAAGACTGCCCGGACGACAACGTAGTTTCGGTCTTTCACGTAACTGCCCGGACGACGACGTAGTTTCGGTCTTTCATCGCCACATATAGAGCTTTAAGGAACTATCTCAAGTAGTGCAAAAGTACTGTGTGATGGAAAGCACATGGAGGGCCCAAAAAACTTAACTGGAGCCCGCTTCTTTTAAGCAGTGTGCGGCCTGGACTAAACGGATCCATCCTGGCGGGTCACCCGAACACCAGTCTATCAGCAGGAAAAATAAACCCTTCACGGGACACATGTCCGTTCTTGAAGAACTCCTGGACAAGCCCTGCCCGATACACGCCATTCCGCGCACAGTCCCAACCCATAGCCTTCGAGCATGCTGGGTACTCCGACAAGTAACAAAAACTGGAGAGGCCATCCTCACCTCCACTCTAGAGAAATACTCTCCGGAGAGGGACAACTTTAGCATCCTCACGGTCTTTGAGACCTTTTCTTCGAAAAATCGGCGCAAACGGGCGCTCCACGACCTCGCCGAAGTCCACCAAGTTACTGCACTGAGCCCATGGAATGACACGGCAATAACCTTTATGTCCGAAGACGAACCAAAGGCTCGGTCAGTCCGAGCACCCGCTACCCTAGTACTAAACTCCATTGTGTATGGTTTTCAGCCTACTAAAGTGCTCATGGATGGTGGCAGTGGGCTTAATCTCATCTATGAGGACATGCTCGATAAAATTCAGATGGACAGATCACGGATCGAGCAAAGCAATACCACCATTCGAGGCATTATCCCCAGTCAAGGAGCATGATGCTCTAGGAGAATTAAACTGGATGTGGTATTCGGCATGCCCGAAAACTATAGATCCGACGAGTTGCTCTTTCATGTGGTCCCCTTCAATAGTGGGTACCACACCATGCTCGGCCGAGACGCTTTCTCATGCTTCCAAGCTATACCCCATTACGGGTATATGAAGCTCAAAATGCCCGGACCCAATTGAATCATCACAATTTCGAGCGACCCGGACAAAGCCCTTCATGCCGAAAAAAAACTGCATCCTTGGCCCTCGAGGCGCTATCTGAAGCCCTAGCGGCGATGGAATTAACCACCCTACGGTCCACGGTGGATAGGGATGATGTGATTCTCGATAGGAGACCCAAATCCACCTCTTTAAAGCCAGCTGAGGAAATAATCAAATTTCCAGTGCACCCGACGGACCTTAACAAAACAGCATCTGTCGGAGCACAGCTGGATCCGGCAGTGGACGCCGCCCTACGCACATTCCTGCGAGAGAATTGGGATAGTTTTTCCTGGCACCCTTCAGACATGCCTGGCATCCCAGGTAGACTGGCCAAACATAGTCTTAATATAATCAAGGGATTTAAACCCATGAAGCAGACACTACAGCGATTCTCCGAACCCAAGCGTCAAGCCATGGGTGTGGAGCTTGCCAAGTTATTAGAGGCTGGGTTTATTAGGGAAATTAAACAACTGGATTGGTTAGCCAACTTGGTCATGGTACTAAAGAAGGACAAATCCTGGCGCATGTGCATCGATTTGAAAGACCTCAATAAGGCTTGCCCTAAAGATCCCTTCCCATTGCCTCACGTCGACCAAATCATTGGCGCAACTGTCGGTGTTCTGGATACGGGGATACCTAGACTTGCCTGCCTGCGGCCCACTGTGTGGCTCCATCAATGTCCTGGTACGGCCCAACTTTGGCATCGGCAACTCAAGACCCGTTGGAGAACGTTGCATAAAATAAAAAATTTCCTACGTTCACCAATTTCAATCTATGAGTTCATCCAGCAACGAGAGAGGGGAGTGCATCTACATACCCTTGTTGATCGTGAGCGGAAGCATTCAAGAGAACGGGGTTGAGGGAGTTGTACACGTCGTGATCCAAATCACCGGAGATCCTAGCGCCGAACGGACGGCACCTCCGTGTTCAACACACGTACGGTCAGCGTGACGTCTCCTCCTTCTTGCTCTAGCAAGGGGGAAGGATAGGTTGATGAAGATCCAGTAGCACGACAGAATGGTGGTGGATGCAGCAGGGATCCGGCAGGGCTTCACCAAGCGTCTGCGAGAGGGAGAGGTGTAGCAAGGGGGAAGGGAGGCGCCAGGGGCAAGGGTGCGGCTGCCCTCCCTCCCCCCTCTTTATACAGGGTCCCCAGGGGGGCGCCCGCCCTAGGAGATGGGATCTCCTAGGGGGGCGGCGGCCAAGGGGGGAGCCTTGCCCCCAAGGCAAGTGGAGGCGCCCCCTCCCCTAGGGTTCCCAACCCTAGGCGCAGGGGGGGCCAAGGGGGGGGGCGCACCAGCCCACCAGGCGCTGGTCCCCTCCGCACTTCAGCCCATTGGGCCCTTCGGGATAGGAGGCCCCACCCGGTGGTCCCGGTACAATACCGTGACCCCGAAATTCTCCCGATGGCCGAAACAACACTTCCTATATATAATTCTTCACCTCCGGACCATTTCGGAACTCCTCGTGACGTCTGGGATCTCATCCGGGACTCCGAACATCTTTCGGTTTGCTGCATACTAATATCTCTACAACCCTAGCATCACCGAACCTTAAGTGTGTAGACCCTACGGGTTCGGGAGATATGCAGACATGACCGAGACGCCTCTCCGGTCAATAACCAACAGCGGGATCTGGATACCCATGTTGGCTCCCACATACTCCTCGATGATCTCATCAGATGAACCACGATGTCGAGGATTCAATCAACCCCGTAATCAATTCCCTTTGTCAATCGGTACGTTACTTGCCCGAGACTCGATCGTCGGTATCCCAATACCTTGTTTAGTGTCGTTACCAGCAAGTCACTTTACTCGTATTGTAATGCATGATCCCGTGACCAGACACTTAGTCACATTGAGCTCATTATGATGATGCATTACCGAGTGGGCCCAGAGATACCTCTCCATCATACGGAGTGACAAATCCCAGTCTCGATTCGTGCCAACCCAACAGACACTCTTGGAGATACCCGTAGTGAACCTTTATAGTCACCCAGTTACGTTGTGACGTTTGGCACACCCAAAGCACTCCTATGGTATCCGAGAGTTGCACAATCTCATGGTCTAAGGAAATGATACTCGACAATTGGAAAAGCTCTAGGTAAACGAACTACACGATCTTTGAGCTATGCTTAGAATTGGGTCTTGTTTATCACATCATTCTCCTAATGATGTGATCCCGTTATCAATGACATCCAATGCCCATAGTCAGGAAACCATGACTATCTGTTGATCAACGAGCTAGTCTACTAGAGGCTCACTAGGGACTTGTTGTGGTCTATGTATTCACATGTGTATTACGATTTCCGGATAACACAGTTATAGCATGAATAATAGACAATTATCATGAACACAGAAATATAATAATAACCATTTATTATTGCCTCTAGGGCATATTTCCAACAGTCTCCCACTTGCACTAGAGTCAATAATCTAGCTACATTGTGATGTATCGAACACCCATTGCGTCCTGGTGTTGGTCATGTTTTGCTCTAGGGAGAGGTTTAGTCAACGGATCTGCTACATTCAGGTCCGTATGTACTTTACAAATATCTATGTCTCCATCTTGAACATTTTCACGGATGGAGTTGAAGTGACGCTTGATGTGCCTGGTCTTCTTGTGAAACCTGGGCTCCTTGGAAAGTGCAATAGCTCCAGTGTTGTCACAGAAGAGTGTAATCAGCCCCGACGCATTGGGTATGACCCAGATTGCTTCATGTGCTGCCTCCGAGGCTGCCATGTACTCTGCTTCACATGTAGATCCCGCCACGACGCTCTGCTTGCAACTGCACCAGCTTACTGCCCCACCATTCAAAATATACACATATCCGGTTTGTCACTTCGAGTCATTCAGATCTGTGTCGAAGCTAGCATCAACGTAACCCTTTACGACGAGCTCTTCGTCACCTCCATATACGAGAAACATGTCCTTAGTCATTTTCAGGTACTTAAGGATGTTCTTGACCGCTGTCCAGTGTTCCTTGCCGGGATTACTTTGGTACCTTCCTACCAAACTTACAACAAGGTTTATATCAGGTCTGGTACAGGTCATGGCATACATGATATACCCTATGGCTGAGGCATAGGGGATGACACTCATCTCTTCTTTATCTTCTGTTGTGGTTGGGCATTGAGCTGAGCTCAATTTCACACCTTACAACACAGGCAAGAACCCCTTCTTGGGCTAATCCATATTGAACTTCTTCAATATCTTATCAAGGTATGTGCTTTGTGAAAGACCTATGAGGCGTCTCGATCTATCTCTATAGATTTTGATGCCTAATATGTAAGCAGCTTCTCCAAGGTCCTTCATTGAAAAACACTTATTCAAGTAGGCCTTTATGCTATCCAAAAGTTCTATATCATTTCCCATCAAAAGTATGTCATCCACATATAATATGAGAAATGCTACAGAGCTCCCACTCACTTTCTTGTAAACGCAGGCTTCTCCATAAGTCTGCATAAACCCAAATGCTTTAATCATCTCATTAAAGCGAATGTTCCAACTCCGAGATGCTTGCACTAGCCCATAGATGGAGCGCTGGAGCTTGCATACCTTGTTAGCATTCTTAGGGTCGACAAAACCTTCCGGCTGCATCATATACAGTTCTTCCTTAAGGTGACCATTAAGGAAAGCCGTTTTGACATCCATTTGCCATATCTCATAATCATAGTATGCGACAATTGCTAACATGATTCAGACGGACTTCAGCTTTGCTACGGGAGAGAATGTCTCATCGTAGTCAATCCCTTGAACTTGTCGATAACCCTTAGCGACAAGTCGAGCTTTATATATGGTGACATTACCATCTGCGTCCGTCTTCTTCTTAAAGATCCATTTGTTTTCTATCGCTCGGCGATCATCGGGCAAGTCTGTCAAAGTCCACACTTTGTTGTCATACATGGATCCTATCTCGGATTGCATGGCTTCAAGCCATTTGTTGGAATCTGGGCCCGCCATCGCTTCTTCATAGTTCGAAGGTTCACCGTTGTCTAACAACATGATTTCCAAGACAGGGTTGTCGTACCACTCTGGTGCGAAACGTGTCCTTGTGGACCTTCAAAGTTCAGTAGGAGCTTGATCCGAAGCATCTCGATCATCATCATTAACCTCCTCTCTTGTCCGCGCAGGCACCACAGGAACATCTTCCCGAGTTGCGCTACTCACCGTTTCAAGAGGCAGTACTTCATCAAGCTCTACTTTCCTCCCACTTAATTCTTTCGAGAGAAACTCTTTCTCTAGAAAGGACCCGTTCTTGGCAACAAAGATCTTGCCTTCGGATCTTAAGTAGAAAGTATACCCTATGGTTTCCTTAGGGTATCCTATGAATACGCATTTTTTCGACTTGGGTTCGAGCTTCTCAGGTTGAAGTTTCTTGACATAAGCATCGCATCCCCAAACTTTTAGAAACGACAGCTTAGGTTTCTTCCCAAACCATAATTCATACGGTGTCGTCTCAACGGATTTAGACGGCGCCCTATTTAAAGTGAATGTAGCTGTCTCTAGAGCGTATCCCCAAAATGATAGCGGTAAGTCTGTAAGTGACATCATAGATCGCACCATATCCAATAGAGTGCGATTACGATGTTCGGACACACCATTTCGCTGAGGTGTTCCAGGCGGCGTGAGTTGTGAAGCGATTCCACATTTTCTTAAGTGCGTACCAAATTCGTGACTTAAATATTCTCCCTCATGATCTGATCATAGGAACTTTATCTTTCTGTCACGTTGATTCTCTACCTCATTCTGAAATTCCTTGAACTTTTCAAAGGTCTCAGACTTGTGTTTCATCAAGTAGACATACCCATATCTACTCAAGTCATCAGTGAGAGTGAGAACATAACGATATCCTCCGCGAGCCTCAACGCTCATTGGACCGCACACATCAGTATGTATGATTTCCAACAAGTTGGTTGCTCGCTCCATTGTTCCGGAGAACGGAGTCTTGGTCATCTTGCCCATGAGGCATGGCTCGCATGTGTCAAACGATTCATGATCTAGAGACTCTACAAGTCCATCAGCATGGAGCTTCTTCATGCGCTTGACACCAATGTGACCAAGGCGGCAGTGCCACAAGTATGTGGGACTATCGTTATCAACTTTACATCTTTTGGTATTCACACTATGAATATGTGTAACATTACGCTCAAGATTCATTAAGAATAAACCATTCACCAGCGGGGCATGACCATAAAACATATCACTCATATAAATAGAACAACCATTATTCTAGGATTTAAATGAGTAGCCATCTCGAATTAAATGAGATCCTGATACAATGTTCATGCTCAAAGCTGGTACTAAATAACAATTATTGAGGTTCAAAACTAATCCCGTAGGTAAATGTAGAGGTAGCGTGCCGACGGCGATCACATCGACCTTGGAACCATTCCCGACGCGCATCGTCACCTCGTCCTTCGCCAGTCTCCGCTTATTCCGCAGATCCTGCTTTGAGTTACAAATATGAGAAACCGCACCGGTATCAAATACCCAGGAGCTACTACGAGCACTGGTAAGGTACACATCAATTACATGTATATCACATATACCTTTGGTTTTGCCGGCCTTCTTGTCCGCTAAGTACTTGGGGCAGTTCCGCTTCCAGTGACCACTTCCCTTGCAATAAAAGCACTCAGTCTCAGGCTTGGGTCCATTGCTTGACTTTTTCCTGGCAACTGTCTTACCAGGCGCGGCAACTTCCTTACCGTCCTTCTTGAAGTTCTTCTTACCCTTGCCTTTCTTGAACTTAGTGGTTTTATTCACCATCAACACTTGATGTTCCTTTTTGATCTCTACCTCTGCTGATTTTAGCATTGAATATACCTCAGGAATGGTCTTTTCCATCCCCTGCATATTGAAGTTCATCACAAAGCTCTTGTAGCTCGGTGGAAGCGACTGAAGGATTCTGTCAATGACCGCGTCATCCGGGAGATTGACTCCCAGTTGAGTCAAGAGGTTGTGCAACCCAGACATCTTGAGTATGTGCTCACTGAGAGAACTATTTTCCTCCATCTTACAGCTGAAGAATTTGTCGGAGACTTCATATCTCTCGACCCGGGCATGAGCTTGGAAAACCATTTTCAGCTCCTCGAACATCTCATATGCTCCGTGTTGCTCAAAACTCTTTTGGAGCCCCGGTTCTAAGCTGTAAAGCATGCCGCACTGAACGAGGGAGTAATCACCAGCACGAGACTGCCAAGCGTTCATAACATCTTGGTTCTCTGGGATTGGTGCTTCACCTAGCGGCGCTTCTAGGACCTAATCTTTCTTGGCTGCTATGAGGATGATCCTCAGGTTCCGGACCCAGTCCGTATAGTTGATGCCATCGTCTTTCAGCTTGATTTTCTCTAGGAACGCGTTGTAGTTCAGGTGGACATGAGCGTTGGCCATTTGACTAAGTTCATGATAATTAAGTTCATCTTAATCAAATTATTTAATGAACTCCCACATAGACAGACATCCCTCTAGTCATCTAAGTGAAACATGATCCGAGTCAACTAGGCCGTGTCCGATCATCACGTGAGACGGACTAGTTAACATCGGTGAACATCTTGATGTTGATCATATCTTCTATACGACTCATGCTCGACCTTTCGGTCTTCCGTGTTCCGAGGCCATGTCTGTACATGCTAGGCTCGTCAAGTCAACCTAAGTGTATTGCGTGTGTAAATCTGGCTTACACCCGTTATATTCGAACGTTAGGATCTATCACACCCGATCATCACGTGGTGCTTTGAAACAACGAACCTTCGCAACGGTGCACAATTAGGGGGAACACTTTCTTGAAATTATTGTGAGGGATCATCTTACTTACTACCGTCGTTCTAAGTAAACAAGATGAAAAACATGATAAACATCACATGCAATCATAATAGTGACATGATATGGCCAATATCATATAGCTGCTTTGATCTCCATCTTCAGGGCTCCATGATCATCTTCGTCACCGGCATGACACCATGATCTCCATCATCATGTCTCCATGAAGTTGCTCGCCAACTATTACTTCTACTACTATGGCTAACGCGTTTAGCAATAAAGTAAAGTAATTTACATGGCGTTTCTCAATGACACGCAGGTCATACAAAAAATAAAGACAACTCCTATGGCTCCTGCCGGTTGTCATACTCATCGACATGCAAGTCGTGATTCCTATTACAAGAACATGATCTCATACATCACATATATATCATTCATCATTCATCACAACTTTGGCCATATCACATCACAAAACACTTGCTGCAAAAACAAGTTAGACGTCCTCTAATTGTTGTTACAAGTTTTATACGTGGCTTCTATAGGTGATCTAGCAAGAACGTTTTCTTACCTACGTTAAAGCCACAACGTGATTTGCCAACTTCTATTTACCCTTCATAAGGACCCTTTTCATCGACTCCGCTCCAACTAAAGTGGGAGAGACAGACACCCGCTAGCCACCTTATGCAACTAGTGCATGTCAGTCGGTGGAACCTGTCTCACGTAAGCGTACGTGTAAGGTCGGTCCGGGCTGCTTCATCCCACAATACCGTTGAAGCAAAATAAGACTAGTAGTGGCAAGAAAGTTGACAACATCTACGCCCACAACAAATTGTGTTCTACTCATGCAAATAGAACTACGCATAGACCTAGCTCATGATGCCACTGTTGGAGAAT
Organism: Triticum aestivum; assembly: GCF_018294505.1. Classification (NCBI taxonomy): domain Eukaryota; kingdom Viridiplantae; phylum Streptophyta; class Magnoliopsida; order Poales; family Poaceae; genus Triticum; species Triticum aestivum. The sequence goes on along the minus strand of NC_057810.1, from coordinate 390,177,155 downwards.
GTTGCTTAAAATAAAAAATTTCCTACGTTCACCAAGATCAATCTATGAGTTCATCCAGCAACGAGAGAGGGGAGTGCATCTACATACCCTTGTAGATCGCGAGCGGAAGCGTTCAAGAGAACGGGGTTGAGGGAGTCATACACGTCATGATCCAAATACCGGAGATCCTAGCGCCGAACGGACGGCACCTCCGCGTTCAACACACGTATGGTCAGTGTGATGTCTCCTACTTCTTGATCCAGCAAGGGGGAAGGAGAGGTTGATGAAGATCCAGCAGCAGGGATCCGGCAAGGCTTCGCCAAGCGTCTGCGGGAGGGAGAGGTGTAGCAAGGGGGAAGGGAGGCGCTAGGGGCAAGGGTGCGGCTGCCCTCCCTCCCCCCCTCTTTATATAGGGTCCCCAGGGGGGCGCCGGCCCTAGGAGATGGGATCTCCTAGGGGGGCAGCGGCCAAGGGGGAGCCTTGCCCCCCAAGGCAAGTGGAGGCGCCCCCTTCCCTAGGGTTCCCAACCCTAGGCGCAGGGGGGCCCAAGGGGGGCGCACCAGCCCACCAGGGGCTGGTCCCCTCCCCACTTCAGCCCATGGGGCCCTCCGAGATAGGTGGCCCCACCCGGTGGACCCCCGGGACCCTTCCGGTGGTCCCGGTACAATACGGTGACCCCCGAAATTCTCCCGATGGCGGAAACAGCACTTCCTATATATAATTCTTCACCTTCGGACCATTCCGGAACTCCTCGTGATGTCCAGGATCTCATCCGAGACTCCGAACAACTTTCGATTTGCTGCATACCAATATCTCTACAACCCAAGCATCATCGAACCTTAAGTGTGTAGACCCTACGGGTTCGGGAGATATCCAGACATGACCGAGACGCCTCTCCGGTCAATAACCAATAGCGGGATCTGGATACCCATGTTGGCTCCCACATACTCCTCGATGATCTCATCGGATGAACCACGATGTCGAGGATTCAATCAACCCCGTATTCAATTCCCTTTGTCAATCGGTATGTTACTTGCCCGAGACTTGATCGTCGGTATCCCAATACCTCGTTTAGTCTCGTTACCGGCAAGTCACTTTACTCGTACCGTAATGCATGATCCCATGACCAGACACTTGGTCACATTGAGCTCATTATGATGATGCATTACCGAGTGGGCCCAGAGATACCTCTCCGTCATACAGAGTGACAAATCCCAGTCTCGATTCGTGCTAATCCAACAGACACTTTCGGAGATACCCGTAGTGAACCTTTATAGTCACCCAGTTATGTTGTGACGTTTGGCACACCCAAAGCACTCCTATGATCCGGGAGTTGCACAATCTCATGGTCTAAGGAAATGGTACTCGACAATTGGGAAAGCTCTAGCTAAACGAACTACACGATCTTTGAGCTATGCTTAGAATTGTGTCTTGTCCATCACATCATTCTCCTAATGATGTGATCCCGTTATCAATGACATCCAATGCCCATAGTCAAGAAACCATGACTTTCTGTTGATCAACGAGCTAGTCTACTAGAGGCTCACTAGGGACTTGTTGTGGTCTATGTATTCACACGTGTATTATGATTTCCAGATAACACAGTTATAGCATGAATAATAGACAATTACCATGAAGACAGAAATATAATAATAACCATTTATTATTGCCTCTAGGGCATATTTCCAACAAGACCCTCGCGAGGGGCAAAGCCTCGCGAGGCGGACGACACCAAGGCCTCCAAGGGGATCGGCTTCCTCAGGCTGGCTCCCGAGGAGCAGACATTTCTATGCAAGGTGCACCCCATGAGGCTCAACTGACGTGAGCCATGAAGATCAAGGCCAGGCGGGCGCAGAGTACCAGTTTCCTCTTTGTTGCAAAGGAGGCAAGCAGCAGGTGCGGAGTCTCGAGGAATCAGCCAATGGTTTCCATTCTGGTGCAACAAGACCAAGACCGGCAGGACGGTAGGATGGAGGTCGCTGCCGAGCCCACCACAGCGTCACGACCAGAGGCTTTTGCTGGCGAAGACCACTTTAGTCAGGATAGGATGTACTTCTTGTCCCCCTTCAAATCTGGCCGTTGTGGGATCCCTTCCCGCCAATATTTGGGAAGAGGACCAAGGCCACTATAAATAGGACTTAGCCACCACCATAGAAGGGGAGATCAGTCCGAATGGAGCGAAGCCATTCCTCCTTCACCAGCTCTCTTGATCTCAAGAACACCTCACCTCCCGATGTTGTTCATCCACTGTAATAGTTCATCCTCAGCCCCTCGAAGCAATCCACCACAAAGCGGGAGTAGGGTATTACACCGCAAGGTGGCCCGAAGCAGGATAAACTATTGTGTCTCTCTGTCCCTTTGACCTCGACCCGAGTAGGCAGGCTGGGTATGTTGAGATCTCCGCACGCACCCTAGAGTTCGAACCTCTCAAGGGTTTGTGGAACCCAAAATCCAACATTTGTCATGCCAGGTAGGGGTGCGTCCGAGATCCGCTGCTCCATCCACCACATCCCGCCACCGTCTCCGTTGACAGGCGCTCCCTCGTTGACTCAGCCATCACGCACCTTCGGGGGAGCCATGGTCCTCCGCTCTTTCACCCCCACCTTGCGACAGGTGGACTGGTCACCCAAGTTCAGGCTGAAGATGCCGCCACACTACGATGGTGTGGTGGATCCGGCCGACTTCCTCCAGGCGTACGAGGAGGCAGTTTGAGTGGCCGGCGGAGACGACAAGGTGATGGCCAACTGGCTCCCCATGGCCCTCATAGGTGCACCGCGTGCCTGGCTGCTGAACCTGTCGGAGTCTTCTGTGGCCTCCTGGGAGGAGCTGCGGGCCTCTTCATCACACACTTCGCGACTCCGACGCCCGCCGTCATCGCGGCTCTCTTGGGTGGCACGTTGGCGCCACCCTCCGAACGCCATATCAAACAGTTCTAACGCCAAGTAAGTGCCACCCAGGTGATCTCGGGGGCTCCCCCGGGCTGGGCAGCTCCAAAGGCCGACCTCACCTTCGGCCCAGAAGATCATCCAGGTACCACTGCGGGAGCATGCATGCTCCCGATACTCTGCACCCCCACCATCTGCAACGTGGCGTTCACCAAGACCCTCATCGACGGCGGAGCTGGCCTCAACATGCTCTCCGTGGAGCCATTCGGCTTGCTTCACGTGCCCCACGGCCGGCTTTGCCCCACCAAGCCCTTCTCCGGGGTCGGCGACGGCTCCACCAGCCCCCCTGGGGCAAGTCCGCCTCCCGTCACTTTAGGGACCCGCGACAACTACCGCACCGAGATCATCGACTTTGACCTCATGAAGATGCCAGGTAGCGACGGCATCCTCACAGTGGCAGGGGACACCAAGGACGCGTTGCATGCCCTAAAGCTCGTATTCGGGACTGCGGTGTCCGTGCAGCCAAGCGAGAAAGAGGGCCCTGAGGCTCCAAGGGCAGCACCAACCAAGAATAAGTAGCTGTTTTCCCAAGACCGAGCCGAGACGAAGCAAGTGTCAGTTGATGAGGATGGGGCGTCAGGCTCCACCTTCACCATAGGAGCTGGCCTCCCCCAGGACCAAGAGAAGGCGTTGGTCATCTTCTTGCGCGCCAACAAGGAAGTGTTCACATGGGAGCCCAAGGACCTGGTCAGGGTTCCAAGGGGAATAACCGAGCATCACCTGAGGGTATGCCCAAAAGTGCGCCCAGTGAGTAGAAGGCCCGACGAGAGTCGACCGAGAAGAAGGCATTCATCGTCCAACAAACCCGCAAGATGCAGGATGCTGGATTCATTCAGGAGGTACGCACTACAAAAAAAGACACATCCGTGACATTTTGGGCCGAACGAATTTTTTTCTGTCATACTTATGACACTTCTTTGACGATAATTGTGACAAAACCTGGTATCATCATAGATGTGCTGGGCTCCTACTTCTATGACAAAAAATCATGACAGAAAATGGGCTTGTCGTCCTGGGCGGGCCGGAGACGCAGCTGCATGACATTCTTTGGGCCGTCGATGATGGAAAAAACTGTGGTAGAAGCGAGGGCGAGGAAAATATCGAGGAGTTCCCGATTTACGGTCGGTGGTCGAGGGCCGAGCGATGTGCGTTTCTCTCGTACCGTATGCGCGTGGGTGCAAGGCGTTGGGCTCTAACTGAACCCGAGTGAGGCGTCGCCTAACTGAACCCGAGCGATTGCACTGCAGGCTACGCGTTACTGAACCCGAGCGATCGAGCAATTCCTTCGCTACAGCTGCTAACTAAAGCCGATCGATGCTGCCTCTGGATGAACAATGAGCGTTGCTGGGAGGTTTCGATGAATAGTGAGTGTTGCTGGGGGGTTTGGATGAATAGTTCCTGGTGGGGGTGGATGAACAGGCCCCCGTGGTGTTGCCTCTGTATGAACAGGACCCCGATCAATCGAGCCGGTTGGGGCTGGATTAACAGGACCCCATGGAGGGTTGAATGAACAGGACGACCCCGTGGAGGGCTGGAAGAACAGTAGCCAGTGGAGGGCTGGATGAACAGTAGCCCGTGGAGGGGTAGTTGAATAGGAGCCCGTGGAGAGGGTGGAGTAGCGCGTGGTGGAGGCTAGATGAACAGGAGCCCGTGGATGAACAGTCGCGGGTGGAGGCTGGAGGAGGTCGATGGTGGATGAACAGTAGCCCGTGGAGGTTGAAGGAGGTCGAGGGTGGAGATGAACAGTATCCCGTGGAGTCCGATTTTGCGATACGCCACCCCCTCCCGATGAACAGGACCCCCGTTTCGACCGCGCTCCAACACAAGTCCGTTTCCTCCGTTTTGCAGTACGCCACACCCCTCCCGATCAACAGGACCCCGTTTCAATCATAGGAGGTCCAACACAAGTCCGTTTCATCCGTTTTGTGGTACGCCAGACCCCTCCTGATGAACATGATCGCGTTTCGAATGTGGCGGGTCGAACACAAGGCCGTTTCCTCTATTCTGCGGTACGCTAGGCCTCGTTTCCATCGGCTATTCTGTCCAAGCCCTCCTGATGAACACGACGATGCATTTCGTTTCGGCCCAGCCGGTTGGCTCCCCATGAACACGACGACAAAGTTGTTTATTTGTTCCGACCTAGCCACGTACACGAGCCCTGGCCGTACATATGCACGATTAGGCATTTGAGACCCCGCCCGTATGTACGTACGGGGCCGTATTTTCTTTCTTGCACACTGGCCGCTGTACGATGTGTACATGCTACGTGCACGCCTCTACTATGACACGTGTGCGCCTCTACATCGACCAGTATGTACGTACACGTTCGCGACCAGAATGAGAACGCTATGTACGCTTCGATCAGGTGGCTCCCGTTTGTCAGGCACTTCCTTGCGTGTGAAGATGTAGCTGGTGGGTCCCAGCAGTTAAGGGGGCGAATCATTTTTTTGCCCGGACGCACTTCCTTGCATGTGAAGATGTAGTTGTGGGTCCTAGCTGTCGGGGGGAAACATTTTTTTCATGAAATATGGTGGCCCGTCCGGTGGGTCCCTGCTGTCAGGTGGAGGAATCATTATTTTCCGCATAATAAGGAGGCACTTCCTTGAAGATGTCGTGGACCCAGCTGTCAGCCTCTCCACGTACAATACACTTCAGATGGAAGTCGGTCGTTGACCACGCTGACCACACCGCGCCGAGAGCACCAGGGTGGTGGACGACGGCGAGGCCTAGGAAGGGGACGACATGGAGCCGAGGAAGACACATCTGTTGAAGCCCGCACAGAGAGGAGTATGAGGGTCATTGGTTCGGCTGCGGTGTGAGGCTGCCATCACCGCAGAATAACAGGGGGTGTGCGTGAGTAGAGGTATGGCCTGGCCAGCGGTCGGAGTAGTAGGGGGCGGTGAGGCCTCCGCGACATCACAGCTGGCCATGCGAGGCAGGAGCACGCGACACGACCGGTGCTGCTTTGGGCAGCTGGAGCAAGAAGACCAGAGGTTGAAGAAGCACTACGGCCATTGGATGGACATCGTACGGTCACTGCAGCTAGAATCGTTTATATTGACTAAGTTGATAAAGCCCTTGGTACGCGTCAACTTAGTAGGCCCACAGGTCAGCCTCCAAAACGGTGCGCCCCAGATGCCAGGGGGAGGAATCATTTTTTGAGCGGCTGAAGCAAGAATATCCGAGATTGAAGAAGAGGCACGACATCCATTGGATGGAAATCCAACGGCAACAGCTGCTAGAACCGTGTGTTGTCGACAAAGCCTTGCATACGCGTCAATTTAGTTTTTTTAGGGGACGCGTCAACTTAGAAGGCCCACAAGTTTGTGTCAGAGAACATATAGCCCATTTGCGATTTGTAAGAATGTACAGCCCATTTTTTAATTCTAATGGAATTTACTACAGCCCATTTATAGTTTGTTAAAAGTACATCCCAACTTCTAGCTAGGACAACGATTAATAATTTTAACCAACCGCTCAAAACAGAATTCAAAAAAATTCCCATATTTTGATGGAATCCGAAATATTTTTATCCGAAATTTCTATTCAGATTAAATATAATTTCAAAATAAAGTTGTAGTACGTTAAAATCCAATGAAATATTGCGCACGCAACAAGTAATGAAATTAAAATTTTCAAATTCCAAAAATAATATATTTTTTAAACTAATTACGCATTTGGTGCATTTTTTATAGTTACTGCCCAGTTATTATAATTACATCTCATTTATCATTTCTTAAAGTCCATTTTCTTGTTAAGCCTAATGCATACCTCCTAGGAAAGTTTGCAGACCAGCAGGGCGGAGAATAACAAGTTGACCCGGATATTTTGTACAACTGTCGGCCCAGTTGCATTGCTGATGTTGAAAAAAAGGCCTGTGTAGTACAGTACAAGCTAACATGGCTACTCAGCCCACATTCAGTGACGCCGGAAAGGCCCATACAAGGCTTCTGTACAAATTTTTGAAGTCACTGAGCTCAATTAATAACTTAAGAAAAAAGTTAGATTACGGTGGAACCTAATTAAAAGTTGTCACAAGCAAAGAAATAATTCAATGGGTCCCACTTGTGCATGTGTGTGTGTGAGAGAGAGAGAGAGACCCATTGGTCGATGCTCGTAAATACATATTTCAGCCATATGCATTGCTAATGGCCAGTAAAAACTTATATAGTTGACACAATCATATAGAACATCATAGCACACTGAACTTGCATACAAAAATTTCACGCAGGCGGCACAATCAGAATGGAAGCAGTGGATCGCTACGGGTAGGGCTATGTTGAAACCAACGAACTCGTACATAATGGTTCATCGTCTTTATCAATGACGGGGAAATATCTTGAATGCTGTGCAAAGAAAACAGAGAGACAACACAATAAATTCTGCTAGCACATTAAGTTGATGTACATCCCTTTCTAAAAAAAGTTCAGGTATAAAATTAGGGTAGGTCACAATCAAATGTATTGGCACATCAGTGCTTCACACCCATAGCTTGGATTTAACTAGTATCTGACAAGATTCAGTTGTTACCTCAAATTAGAGCACATCCAGGAAGCCAGCCCTGCCTCTTCTCCCACAGTAGCAGTGGCCTTCACCGTGCGATGGAGTAGGCCCTGTGCCATCCATCGTTCCAAGCAACACGGGGAAAGTCTGACGTTGACTCCCATAATGGACGTCATCGACGGACCCTGGCACCAGCAGTGGCAGCAGGACTTCGATTGATGGATTGACCACTTCTTCGATATGCACGAACACTCGATACAGGTACATCCCTAACGTGGTCCGCGGCGGCCTTGGTGGCTATGAATAGTACAACACCGGTTCCTGCACCGGTATCTCAACACCAATCACCTTCAGTATGGTGGACGACTCCTTCATCCATGCCATAACCGTCAGAGCCCAGCTATCTGGAGGAACAAACATACTTACGAGCTCACCTCCAAGGTCATTGATAAGCTCATTCATGGACTCGCTATTCCAAGCACGTCGAGGCATGCCGTGGAAGGTAAGCTTTGTTAAAAAATCAAGCTCAGAGGGCATTGAGCCCCATCTTGGGTGCCACAAATCAAAGTTCACCAACGCACTATCGCAGAACAAACGCCGGGAAGATTCGAACACATGACTGCAGTCGAAAGTTGTCCGGAACCTAACGAAGAAATCAGCCGATGGCGGACAGACTTCGATGAGCAAGTAACTTATTTGGATGCCATGCGCAATTCCAAGAGCTTTGACAAGGTCGTCTAGTGAGACGGGAGGCCGGTCGCCGTTGATGGTTACCATCAGCACTTTGCCGGCAAACTAGTGGTCAAGCGCCGCCATACCACTATTGAGCGACAGCACGCAGCGACCGAAGGAAGGACGGACCTCGGGATCTCCGGCTCGGAGATCAGCGTTGACCGGCGACATGATAGTGCGCTTGAGTACAGGGAGTACAGGAGGGGGATTTGGGGGAACAGGAGTAGGAATCGAGATTCCAGAGGTGGGGGAGGGGCAGGAGATTGGGGATGAAAAGGTAGCATGAATTTCGAACACGTGCCAATATGCTCTCGGCACGCAAGTGCACGAAAACCCCGGTGGCGCCCACATGTCGGCCTGAGAGTCCTTATTCTTTCTTTTTTGGAGAGCCCGACCTTTTTTTGAGGATCTTTTGAGAGCCCGGCTTGAGAGACATAATTGACCTGTTTGGCATTGCGTTACTATTCGGCCCATATTCAACGACACCTCACTGGCCCATACAAGTGTACATCATCGAAAAGACACTAAGCTCAAATTATATAACTTGAAAAAAGGAGATATACTCTGAACACTGGAGAATGGTGATGCCCTCATTTAGCCCACCAGTAGTTCGAGACAATAAACAGTTCGAAACAACAATAGATACAACATTCAAACACTGGCTAGTGTCTACTACTGACATAAACAGCAAGACATGATAGTTCATAAGAAGTCTTGCTACACCACCAAAACGCACCCATCTGCAGTGCTCAGACTCTCGTGATCCAGATGAGAATGGCATTCTAAATAGAGGCAACTATTACATAGTAAGAGTGACATAGACGAGGATGACCAAACGACAAGGAAGATGCATAACAAAAGAAAGAACAACCCATCCAAGAACAAGCAGCAAAAAAACAAAGTCATTCAAAGAGATGATCCAACACCATCATAATTTGCAGCCCCGCTTCAACGACCAGTGATCCGGAGACACCAGTACTCCACCCTTTCGACACAACAGCCCAATGACCTATCAACTCGAAGGCTTGAACCACATCACTGCCTGTCGTAGTTGAGACATCCAAGGATCAAAGTTAATCCGGATGCCTTTTTCATTCTCACCTTCTTTTGCATGCGGGCTGTATTGTTGACAATCAGGGGAATTTGCTCCCGAACTCCTAGGGCTCGCCGTGTAGAAACAATTTTCCATAGCAAAGAGAGCCTCTCTGCCATCAAGGGCCTTGCCAATGGTGATCTCCTGGTTAATCAAATAATTGAGTCCGAGAAACAGAGAGTGTGAACCAAGGCTGTTTACCCACCTCCAACTAAAAAATCCTGAAGGCCCCAACAAGCTGGTATCCTTCTCATAGACGTAACAGCCACTGTCCGGATACTCACGTATTTCACGGTGCTTGTATACAGTGGGGTTTTTGCAATATAAATTTTCCGGCTGATGTGTCTGAATGATCATCAGTCTTTTGCCGTCATCTGATCGAGCGAGGAACCAGTTGTGCTTCCCTGTTTTTGGCAAAGGTGGTGTGATTACTGTTGGGGAACGTAGTAGAAATTCAAAATTTTCCTACGTGTCACCAAGATCTATCTATGGAGAAACCAGCAACGAGGGGAAGGAGAGTGCATCTACATACCCTTGTAGATCACTAAGCGGAAGCGTTCAAGAGAACGGGGTTGAAGGAGTCGTACTCGTCGTGATCCAAATCACCGGAGATCCTAGTGCCGAACGGACGGCACCTCCACGTTCAACACACATACAGCCCGATGACGTCTCCCATGCCTTGATCCAGCAAGGAGAGAGGGAGAGGTTGAGGAAGACTCCATCCAGCAGCAGCACAACAGCGTGGTGGTGGTGGAGGAGCATGGTGATCCAGCAGGGCTTCGCCAAGCACCGCGAGATATGAGGAGTACTTGGGAGAGGGGGAGGGCTGCGCCAGAACTTGGGTGCGGCTGCCATCCCACCCCTCCACTATTTATAGGTGGGGGGAAGAGGGGGCTGTCCCCCTTAGATCCCATCTAGGGTTGGGGGCGGCGGCCAAGGGGGAGGAGTGCCTCCCAAGTCAAGTGGAGGCCCTCCCCCTTAGGGTTTCCCCCTTCCCATGCGCATGGGCCTTGGGGGGGCTGGTGCCCTTGGCCCATTAAGGTTAGGGCGCCCCCCTACAGCCCGTGCTACTGTATTGCACGTGGTGGAAAAATTTCCGGACCTCCGGACCCCTCCGGAATCCTCCGGAACCTTCTGGAAGCTTCCCGGTACAATACCGGAAAAACCCGAACTTTTCCCGGAACCCGAACAACAACTTTCCATATATAAATCTTTACCTCCGGACCATTCCGGAACTCCTCGTGACGTCCGGGATCTCATCCGGGACTCCGAACAACATTGGGTAACCACATACAAACTTCCTTTATAACCCTAGCGTCATCGAACCTTAAGTGTGTAGACCCTACGGGTTCGGGAGACATGTAGACATGACCGAGACGTTCTCCGGTCAATAACCAACAATGGGATCTATATACCCATGTTGGCTCCCACATGTTCCACGATGATCTCATCAGATGAACCACGATGTCAAGGACTCAATCAATCCCGTATACAATTCCCTTTGTCTAGCGGTATTGTACTTGCCCGAGATTCGATCGTCGTTATACCGATACCTTGTTCAATCTCGTTACCTGCAAGTCTCTTTACTCGTTCCGTAACACATCATCCCGAGATCAACTCTTTGATCACATTGTGCACATTATGATGATGTCCTACCGAGTGGGCCCAGAGATACCTCTCCGTTTACACGGAGTGACAAATCCCAGTCTCGATTCGTGCCAACCCAACAGATACTTTCAGAGATACCTGTAGTGCACCTTTATATCCACCCAGTTACGTTGTGACGTTTGGTACACCCAAAGCATTCCTACGGTATCCGGGAGTTGCACAATCTCATGGTCTAAGGAAATGATACTTTACATTAGAAAAGCTTTAGCATACGAACTACAATCTTTGTGCTAGGCTTAGGATTGGGTCTTGTCCATCACATCATTCTTCTAATGATGTGATCCCGTTATCAATGACATCCAATGTCCATGGTTAGGAAACCGTAACCATCTATTGATCAACGAGCTAGTCAACTAGAGGCTTACTAGGGACATGTTGTTGTTTATGTACCCACACATGTATCTGAGTTTCCTATCAATACAATTATAGCATGGATAATAAACGATTATCATGAACTAGGAAATATAATAATAACTAATTTATTATTGCCTCTAGGGCATATTTCCAACAGTCTCCCACTTTCACTAGAGTCAATAATCTAGTTCACATCGCCATGTGATTAACACTCATAGGTCACATCGCCATGTGACCAACATCCAAAGAGTTTACTAGTGTCATTAAACTAGTTCACATCATCATGTGATTAAGACTCAATGAGTTCTGTGGTTTGATCATGTTTTGCTTGTGAGAGAGGTTTTAGTCAACAGGTCTGCAACATTCAGATCCGTATGTACTTCGCAAATCTCTAGGACATATTGTAAATGCTGCTTCCACGTTCCACTTGGAGCTATTCCAAATGGTCGCTCCACTATACGTATCCGGTTTGCTACTCAGAGTCACTCGGATAGGTGTTAAAGCTTGCGTCGATGTAACCCTTTACGCCGAACTCTTTATCACCTCCATAATCGAGAAACATATCCTTATACCTCTAAGGATAATTTTGACCGCTATCTGGTGATCCACTCCTTGATCACCTTTGTACCCTCTTGCCAGACATGTGGCAAGGCACACATCAGGAGCGGTACTTAGCATAGCATACTGTAGAGCCTACGTCTAAAGCATAGGGGACGACCTTCGTCCTTTCTCTCTTTTCTGCCGTGGTTGAGCTTTAAGTCTTAACTTCGTACCTTACAACTCAGGCAAGAACTCCTTCTTTGACTGATCCATCTTGAACACCTTCAAGATCATGTCAAGGTACATGCTCATTTGAAAGTATTATTAAGCATTTTGATCTATCCTATAGATCTTGATGCTTATTGTTCAAGTAGCCTAATCCAGGTTTTCCATTGAAAAACACTTTTCAAATAACCCTATATGCTTCCTAGAAATTCTACATCATTTCTGATCAACAATATGTTTACAACATATACTTATCAGAAATTCTATAGTGCTCCCACTCACTTCTTGGGAAATACAAGTTTCTCATAAACTTTGTATGAACCAAAAATCTTTGATCATCTTATCAAAGTGCATATTCCAACTCCGAGATGCTTACTCCAATCCATGGAAGGATCGCTGGAGCTACCATACCTTTTAGCATCCTTAGGATCGACAAAACCTTTCTGATTGTATCACATACAACCTTTCCTTACGAAGACTGGTAGGGAAACTCGTTTTGACATCCATCTGCTAGATTTCATAAATGCAGCTAATGCTAACATGATTCCGACGGACTTAAGCATCGCTACGGATGAGAAAATCTCATTGTAGTCAACTCCTTGAACTTGTGAAAAACTCTTCGCCACAAGTCGAGCTTCAAAGACGGTGACATCACCGTCCATGTCCGTCTTCTTCTTAAAGATCCATTTATCTCAATGGCTTGCCGATCATCGGGCAAGTCCACCAAAGTCCATGCTTTGTTCTGATACATGGATCCTATCTCGGATCTCATGGCTTCTAACCATTTGTCGAAATTTGGGCCCACCATTGCTTCTCCATAGCTCGTAGGTTCATTGTTGTCTAGCAACATGACCTTCAAGACAGGATTACTGTACCACTCTGAAGCAGTACGCATCCTTGTCACCCTACGAGGTACAGTAGTGACTTGATCCGAAGTTTCGTGATCACTATCATAAGCTTCTACTTCAATTGGTGTAGGTGCCACAGGAACAACTTCCTGTGCCCCGCTACACACTAGTTGTAGTGACGGTTCAATAACCATATCAAGTCTCCACCATCCTCCCAGTCAACTTTTCGAGACAAACTTTTCCTCGAGAAAGGACCCGATTCAAGAAACAATCCCTATTGCTTTCGGATCTGAATTAGGAGGTATACCCAACTGTTTTGGGTGTCCTATGAAGATGCATTTTATCCGCTTTGGGTTTGAGCTTATCAACCTGAAACTTTTTCACATAAGCGTCGCAGCCCCAAACTTTTAAGAAACGACAACTTCGGTTTCTCCAAACCATAGTTCAAACGGTGTCATCTCAACAGAATTACGTGGTGCCCTATTTAAAGTGAGTGCAGTTGTCTCTAATGCCTAACCCATGAACGATAGTGGTAATTCAATAAGAGACATCATGGTACGCACCATATCCAATAGGGTGCAACTATGATGTTCGGACACACCCTCACACTATGGTGTTCCAGGCGGTATTAATTGTGAAACAATTTCCACAATGTCTTAATTGCGTACCAAAGCTCGTAACACAGATACTCATCTCTATGATCATATCATAGACATTTTATCCTCTTGTCATGACGATCTTCAACTTCACTCTAAAATTACTTGAACCATTCAATAATTCAGACTTGTGTTTCATCAAGTAAATATACTCAACATCTACTCGAATCATCTGTGAAGTAAGAACATAACGATATTCACTACATGCCTCAACACTCATTGGACTGCACACATCAAAATGTGTTACTTCCAACAAGTTGCTATCTTGTTCCATTTTACTGAAAAACGAGGCTTTTTAGTCATCTTGCCCATGTGGTATGATTTGCATATCTCAAGTGATTCAAAATCAAGTGAGTCCAAACAATCCATCTGCATGGAGTTCGTTCATGCGTATGCACCAATAGACATGGTTCGCATGTCTCAATTTTTTTTCAAAACGAGTGAGTCCAAAGATCAATCAACATGGAGCTTCTTCATGCGTTTTACACCAATATGACTTACATGGCAGTTCCACAAGTAAGTGGTACTATCATTACTATCTTATATCTCTTGGCATGAAAATGTGTATCACTACGATCGAGATTCAATAAACCATTCCTTTAGGTGCAAGACCATTGAAGGTATTATTCAAATAAATAGAGTAACCATTATTCTCCTTAAATGAATAACCGTATTGCGATAGACATAATCCAATCATGTCTATGCTCAACGCAAACACCAAATGACAATTATTTAGGTTTAATACTAATCTTGATGGTAGAGGGAGCGTGCGATGTTTGATCACATCAAACTTGGAAATACTTCCAACACATATCGCCAGCTCACCTTTAGCTAGTCTCCGTTTATTCCGTAGCTCTTTATTTTGAGTTACTAACACTTAGCAACCGAACCGGTATCTAATACCCTGGTGCTACTAGGAGTACTAGTAAAGTACACATTAACATAATGTATATCCAATATACTTCTATCGACCTTGCCAGCCTTCTCATCTACCAAGTATGTAGGGTAATTCCACTCTAGTGATTATTCCCCTTATCACAGAAGCACTTAGTCTCGGGTTTGGGTTCAACCTTGGGTTTCTTCACTGGAGCAGCAGCTGATTTGCCGTTTCATGAAGTATCCCTTCTTGCCCTTGCCCTTCTTGAAACTAGTGGTTTCACCAACCATCAACAATTGATGCTCCTTCTTGATTTCTACTTTCGTGGTGTCAAACATCGTGAATACCTCAAGGATCATCATATCTATCCCTGATATGTTATAGTTCATCACGAAGCTCTAGCAGCTTGGTGGCAATGACTTTGGAGAAACATCACTATCTTATCTGCAAGATCAACTCCCACTCGATTCAAGTGATTGTTGCACTCAGACAATCTGAGCACAAGCTCAACGATTGAGCTTCTCTCCCTTAGTTTGTAGGCTAAGAAAATTGTCGGAGGTCTTATACCTCTTGACGTGGGCACGAGCCTGAAATCCCAATTTCAGCCCTCGAAAACATCTCATATGTTCTGCGACATTTCGAAAACGTATTTGGTGCCTCAACTCTAAACCGTTTAACTGAAATATCACGTAGTTATCAAAACGTGTATGTCCGATGTTCGCAACATCCACAAACGACATTTGGGGTTCAGCACACTGAGCGGTGCATTAAGGACATAAGCTTTCTACTGTCTGCATAATCGCTACTGTCAACTTTCAACTATATTTTCTCTAGGAACATATCTAAACAGTGGAACTAAAACGCGAGCTTACGACATAATTTGCAAAGATATTTTGACTATGTTCAGGATAATTAAGTTCATCTTATGAACTCCCACTCAGATAGACATCCCTCTAGTCATCTAAGTGATTACATGATCCGAGTCAACTAGGCCGTGTCCGATCATCACGTGAGACGGACTAGTCATCATCGATGAACATCATCATGTTGATCGTATCTACTATACGACTCATGCTCGACCTTTCGGTCTCTTGTGTTCTGAGGCCATGTCTGTACATGCTAGGCTCGTCAAGTCAACCTAAGTGTTTCGCATGTGTAAATCTGGCTTACACCCGTTGTATGTGAACGTAAGAATCTATCACACCCGATCATCACGTGGTGCTTCGAAACGACGAACTTTCGCAACGGTGCACAGTTAGGGGGAACACTTTCTTGAAATTTTAATGAGGGATCATCTTATTTACTACCGTTGTTCTAAGCAAATAAGATGCATAAACATGATAAAAATCACATGCAATCAAAAACTGACATGATATGGCCAATATCATATTGCTCCTTTTGATCTCCATCTTCGGGGCTCCATGATCATCATCGTCACCGGCATGACACCATGATCTCCATCATCATGATCTCCATCATCATGTATCCATGAAGTTGTCTCGCCAACTTATTACTTCTACTACTATGGCTACCGGTTAGCAATAAAGTAAATTAATTACATGGCGTTGTTCAATGACACGCAGGTCATACAATAAATAAAGACAACTCCTATGGCTCCTGCCGGTTGTCATACTCATCGACATGCAAGTCGTGATTCCTATTACAAGAACATGATCAATCTCATACATCACATATCATTCATCACATTCTTCTTGGCCATATCACATCACATAGCATACCCTGCAAAAACAACTTAGACGTCCTCTAATTGTTGTTTGCATGTTTTACGTGGCTGCTATGGGTTTCTAGCAAGAACGTTTCTTACCTACGCAAAAACCACAATGTGATATGTCAATTTCTATTTACCCTTCATAAGGACCCTTTTCATCGAATCCGATCCGACTAAAGTGGGAGAGACTGGCACCCGCTAGCCACCTTATGCAACAAGTGCATGTCAATCGGTGGAACCTGTCTCACGTAAGAGTACGTGTAAGGTCGGTCCGGGCCGCTTCATCCCACGATGCCGCCGAATCAAGATTGGACTAGTAACGGTAAGCATATTGAACAACATCAACGCCCACAACTACTTTGTGTTCTACTCGTGCAAAGAATCTACGCAATAGACCTAGCTCATGATGCCACTGTTGGGGAACATAGCAGAAATTCAAAATTTTCCTACGTGTCACCGAGATCTATCTATGGAGAAACCAACAACGAGGGGAAGGAGAGTGCATCTACATACCCTTGTAGATCGCTAAGCGGAAGCGTTCAAGAGAACGAGGTTGAAGGAGTCGTACTCGTCGTGATCCAAATCACCGAAGATCCTAGTGCCGAATGGACGGCACCTCCGCGTTCAACACACGTACAGCCCGGTGACGTCTCCCATGCCTTGAACCAGCAAGGAGAGAGGGAGAGATTGAGGAAGACTCCATCCAACAGCAGCACAACGGCATGGTGGTGGTGGAGGAGCATGGTGATCCAGCAGGGCTTCGCCAAGCACCCCGAGATATGAGGAGTACTTGGGAGAGGGGGAGGGCTGCACCAGAACTTGGGTGTGGCTGCCCTCCCACCTCTCCACTATTTATAGGTGGGGGGAAAGAGGGGGCCGGCCCCCTTAGATCCCATCTAGGTTTGGGGGCGGCGGCCAAGGGGGAGGAGTGCCTCCCAAGTCAAGTGGAGGCCCTCCCCCTTAGGGTTTCCCCCTTCCCATGCGCATGGGCCTTGGGGGAGCTGGTGCCCCTGGCCCATTAAGGCTAGGGCGCCCCCCCTACAGCCCATGCTACTGTATTGGACATGGTGGAACAATTTCCGGACCTCCGGACCCCTCCGGAATCCTCCGGAACCTTCTGGAAGCTTCCCGGTACAATACCGGAAGAACCCGAACTTTTCCCGGAACCCGAACAACAACTTTCCATATATAAATCTTTACCTCCAGACCATTACGGAACTCCTCGTGACGTCCGGGATCTCATCCGGGACTCCGAACAACATTCGGTAACCACATAAAAACTTCCTTTATAACCCTAGCATCATCGAACCTTAAGTGTGTAGACCCTACGGGTTCGGGAGACATGTAGACATGACCGAGACGTTCTCCGGTCAATAACTAACAGCGGGATCTGGATACCCATGTTGGCTCCCACATGTTCCACGATGATCTCATCGGATGAACCACGATGTCAAGGACTCAATCAATCCCGTATACAATTCCCTTTGTCTAGCGGTATTGTACTTGCCCGAGATTTGATCGTCGGTATACCGATACCTTGTTCAATCTCGTTACCCGAAAGTCTCTTTACTTGTTCCGTAACACATCATCCCGTGATCAACTCTTTGATCACATTGTGTACATTATGATGATATCCTACCGAGTGGGCCCAGAGATACCTCTCCGTTTACACGGAGTGACAAATCCCAGTCTCGATTCGTGCCAACCCAACAGATACTTTCGGAGATACCTGTAGTGCACCTTTATAGCCACCCAGTTACGTTGTGATGTTTGGTACACCCAAATCATTCCTACGGTATCCGGGAGTTGCACAATCTCATGGTCTAAGGAAATGATACTTGACATTAGAAAAGCTTTAGCATACGAACTACGATCTTTGTGCTAGGCTTAGGATTGGGTCTTGTCCATCACATCATTCTTCTAATGATGTGATCCCGTTATCAACGACATCCAATGTCCATGGTCAGGAAACCGTAACCATCTATTGATCAACGAGCTAGTCAACTAGAGGCTTACTAGGGGCATGGTGTTGTCTATGTACCCACACATGTATCTGAGTTTCCTATCAATACAATTATAGCATGGATAATAAACGAGTATCATGAACTAGGAAATATAATAATAACTAATTTATTATTGCCTCTAGGGCATATTTCCAACAATTACAATGGGCAGTAACTGTAGGGGCACTGCATTATTTCAAAAAGGACATGCATTGTTAATGTAAGATCAGCATTGTTCAGAGCATGAGTAGGATAATGCAAGAAACAACATTGATATGTACCTATTGGAACTGGGAGGAAAATACAGGGAAATGTATACTGGGTTCAAAAATATAGAAGTGCCATGCATGGTTATACTCATGTTATCTCGCAATCGATTCTTCACAGGAAACTACCATGTCATGCATGTTATGTAATCATGTTCTGTCCTCACAAACAAATTCTTCAAGGTAGCTAACACACCATGCCTTGTTATATACTCGTGTTCTGTGGGAATTTTTTTTGTGAGGATATTATTCTAGCCATTGATTGCTGAAGGGCGAATATAGGTATGTACACATGGTAAGCATTACAGGATTTCACTACTTCCAAATATATAGTTCTCCATATGCACATTTTCTTCCCTAATGTATGGTTAGATGAATATAACATTGTGGTGCATGTTTCTACATCATGAAAATGAGGAAACTAACATGGCCATTGATACACACTCATATTTAGTAGTAGTATATAGATTATTGTAAAATAAGGAGAATATCCATATATTCCTAACCGTTTGATTATTCAGGGGTACAAATTGGGTGTAATGACATGGTCACAATCGCATGAATTAACTCATTCCAAATATAGCTAATTTAAGGCGTCTCTAATACATTGCCATAGTTCTACTCAACTTCTGCTCAAATAGGGATATGCCAATCATCACAAAAAGTTCAAATAGTGTCATGGCGTCATCATTAACATGAGAAGGAAACAACTTACACGCGTCGTCCCAGCAATACGTGGTGCCATCTGCTTTGTCGATCGCGTAGATGATGCCATTGTGTTCAATAGCATCACAGAAGTGTGTATCAGCTTTGACGATGATCCACTGTGAGCTGGGTTGTCTCCAGCTAAAGAAGGCACCGGCGTAAAGATAGGCGATTCCGTGGTCAAACAAGGCAATTAGCTTGAAGTCTGCGTAATTCGCATGTCGTGTGGGCACTTGGCAGATTACAATCTTCTGCAAAACAAGGTCCATCCAAACTGACGTGGTATTCCTGACAACTTGGACCGTGATGGTAAAACTCTATATAATCCAACGGAGAAAGGATAATCTCATGGGAGGTCTGGAAGTTCATGAGCACCAACTTTTTACTGTCTTCTCTGAAGGCAGCCATCCAGTGGGAGTTCATGCCGACCCAGTACATACTTGCCAAGAAGTTTCGGACGATGGTTGTAACACCCCAAGACCGACGCTCCAGAAGACTTCCAGCTATTCCGGGTTTCACCGTGTGATTTATTTTTGTTTGTTGCATTTCATCATGTCATCTCTTGCATTGCATCATGTCATCATGCTTTCATATCATTAATTTTATAACTCTTTCAAATAAATTGTATGGATTTTTGATCCATTTAAATCGAGAGAAGGGTGATTTCTCTTTATAACATATCCCCCCAATATTAGGGAGGTATATTAAAAATATTCCATTATCTTTGGAATCACCATAACACACCTGCAATTTAAGTTCCATGCATTTTCTATCTCAATTCCTTGCTTCAAACTTTGCCAACAATTCTTATCTCTTGTACTGAGGCTCCATAAAAAATCTCAACATTTTGGTCACTCCTAAACCTTGTCTTAGTTCAAACCATTTGAATTAAATTCAAATGAGTTTGAATTTAAATCTTGCATTCGTGCCAACTTCTATTTTCTTGGATCAAGCTCATTTTTGTGAGTCCGGGAAAATTATCCGCGTGTCCAACTTTTTCCCCTAACCTATCTTTCTTTTCTTTCTTATCTTTGTTTTGTTTTTATTTTCTTTAGAGTGGGTGAGAGAGAGAGAAGCCCAGCCGCCACTTGTATCCATCCGGACCAGTTGGCCCAAGGCCCAGCTCCGGCGCCCTTAACCCTAACCATGGTCCGACCCCCTTCTCTCCTCGATCCCCATCTCCTCCCTCGCGCCGCCATCTCCATCGCTCGACCCCCTCGGCCTCCTCCACCCCATCGCCGTTCGGAGCCGCGCCCGTCCCTGTGCACTGGCGCCATGGCCAGCACCACCGCCTCCGCACCCGGCCACATGCAGCCTCCTCCTCTGTCGCCCGCGCCATCTAGCTGCTCCGCGCCCCAAGCTCCAAGCGCCCTATCTGCTCCAAGCCGCGCCGTCGGCCATGCCTTCGGCCAGATCCTGCAGCTCGCACCATCCATCTCGTGGATCGTGCCTCCCCGTCGACCTTCCTCTCCTTCTTCGCCTCGCCCGCGCCTCCTTCTACCGGCCATCCCCATGGCCTCGAGATCCCACGCCGACATCGTCCTTCATCAGCTGCTCACGAGCACCTCTATCCCCATGGTGCTGCGACCCCGTCACTGTTCCTGCTGATGAGCGTCGCTCGAGGCCAGCGCCTCGCCTTGGCTTCGAACCAGGGGCCGACGCCCACATCACCCGTTGTCTTCGGGCCAAGCTGCTGCTGTCGCTTCCTTCGACTGATGCTGCCGCCTCTTTGCCAAGGTCATCGCTGAGTTACCCCAGGACCCGTGGAGTCATGCACGGGAAAACCAAGTCTGAAGACTACCGTGGCCGTGTATCTCGCCCCAGTACCTTTACCGTTCCTCAAGACCGCCAAGTTCGACTACACGATGTCGCGTCAAGTACCTCTACCGCGTCTACGGGATCACCAAGAACAAGTACCTCGACGACCCGCCAAGTACCCCCTCGGATCGCCAAGTTCATCTACCACGTGTACCACTACCATCGCAAGAATCGAGACCGACAAGTCCGAAGACCCCAAGTACCACGACGACCGATAAATAGTACCACTACCTCCTCTATCGTCGACCCCGTGGACATCAAGTTCCTCGTCGTGACCCCGATCATCTATGGAGTGCGTACGACAACAAAAACATGAACCACTACTTCCACTACCATTGCCGTGTACCACTACTTCCACTACGGCCGTTCCGAGAACGTCTACTTCCTCTACGCTGCTTCGAACTCGAACCACTCCGAAAATGCATGCTTCGAAGGTATAACACCAAGACGACGCCCGTGAACGAATGCATGTTGTATGAGATGCTCATGTTCGAACCGTGTCCGAGTTGTCTTTGCACCGACATGTGGGAACTCGGTAACCGGGATCACCCCACCACCTTTTGCATGACACGCTCATCCGCACACTTCTCTTTTGCATCGGTATCTCAATCGAGTTACCGGGACCCGAATGTTGTCGTGGCACCATTTTTGTTTCGCCGTCGTGGCACCCTTTTCGTTCCGCCATGGTGACAAATGCTTCATAACATGCTCATGTCGACATTTTCATAAAAATTGCATAAACTTGCATATGTCATCCGCATCATGATAACAACATTTAAATGCTTAAAATTTGTTGTTGGTTTAAATTGCTAAATGAGATGTGGGGATTTTTCGGAAATGTTGTTTGTTGTTCCGGCCTCATTTAAACTTGCATAGGTAGGTAGATTACTTATGTTTCACCTCCTGCCATGTTTAACCACATTTAATATTGTTGGGTAGCTTAACCAAGAGTGAAACTAAATAATTGATGTGGTGTCCCGTCAATATGCAACTCGTTGCATATTGAGCTCCACTTAATTTGTAGTAGTGTTTGTTGCACTTTGCCATGCCATGCCTCTTTAAACCGGACATGCATCATACTTGGTTGCGCATCATGCCATGTTTATGTGATGGTTGTTTACTATGTTGTTTTCTTCTTTCCGGTTGCGCTTCTACTTGATAGTTCCAGTAATGTTGCATTTGTGAGGATTCGTTTGACTACGTCCGTTTGTCTTCTTCATGGACTCGTTCTTCTTCCTTGCGGGATCTCAGGCAAGATGACCATTGCCCTCAATATCACTTCTATCTTTGCTTGCTAGTTACTTCGTTCTATCGCTATGCTGCGCTACCTTTCACTTGTTTACCATGCCTCCCATATTGCCATGTCAGCCTCTAACCTTTTCACCCTTCCTAGCAAACCGTTGTTTGGCTATGTTACCGCTTTTGCCTAGCCCCTCTTATAGCGTTGCTAGTTGCAGGTGAAGTTGAAGATTGCTCCATGATGGACAGGATTATGTTGGGATATCACAATATCTCTTATTTAATTAATGCATCTATATACTTGGTAAAGGGTGGAAGGCTCGGCCTTATTCCTGGTGTTTTGTTCCACTCTTGCCATCCTAGTTTTCGTCATACCAGTGTTATGTTCCTTGATTTTGCGTTCCTTACGCGGTTGGGTGATTTATGGGACCCCCTTGACAGTTCGCTTTGAATAAAACTCCTCCAGCAAGGCCCAACCTTGGTTTTAACATTTGCCACCTAAGCCTTTTTCCCTTGGGTTCTGCAGACTCAAGGGTCATCTTTATTTAACCCCCCCCCCCCACCGGGCCAGTGCTCCTTCGAGTGTTGGTCCGAACTGAGTAGACTGCGAGGCCACCTCGGGGAAACTTGAGGGCTAGTTTTACTCGTAGGATGTCCCATCCGGTGTTGCCCTGAGAACGAGATATGTGCAGCTCCTATCGGGATTGTCGGCACATCGGGCGGCTTTGCTGGTCTTGTTTTACCATTGTCGAAATGTCTTGTAAACCGGGATTCCGAGACTGATCGGGTCTTCCTGGGAAAAGGAATATCCTTTGTTGACCGTGAGAGCTTGTGATGGGCTATGTTGGGACAACCCTGCAGGGTATAAACTTTCGACAACCGTGCCCGCGGTTATGTGGCAGATAGGAATTTGTTAATATCTGGTTGGAGAGAACTTGACACTTGACTTAATTAAAATGCATCAACCGTGTGTGTAGCCGTGATGGTCTCTTTTCGGTGGAGTCCGGGAAGTGAACACGGTCTTTGTGTTATGATTGTGCGTAAGTAGTTTCAGGATAACTTCTTGATCACTTCTAGCTTCTCGACCATTCCGTTGCTTCTCTTATCGCTCTTATTTGCGCATGTTAGCCACCATATTTGCTTAGTGCTTGCTGCAACTCCACCTCATTACCGCTTCCTACCCATAAGCTTAAATAGTCTTGATCTTGCGGGTTTTGAGATTGCTGAGTCCTCGTGACTCACCAGATACTATCAGAACAGTTGCAGGAGTCGATGATACCAGTGCAGGCGATGCAACCGAGCTTAGATGGGAGATCAATGATGATCTTGGTCGTTGCTATGTTTCGTTTCATGTTGATCAGTAGTGGAGCCCAGTTGGGACGATCGGGGATCTAGCAGTTGGGTTATCTTCTTTTCTTTTGGCTTCATCCGTAGTCGGATTATGTGTGTGCTCTTAATGATGTATGAATTATATGTTCATTGTGTGAAGTGGCGATTGTAAGCCAACTCTTTATCCCTTTCTTGTTCATTACATGGGATTGTGTGAAGATGACCCTTCTTGCGACAAAACCACAATGCGGTTATGCCTCTAAGTCGTGCTTTGACACGTGGGAGATATAGCCGCATCGTGGGTGTTACAATGGTGATCGGATCAAAGTCGAGGGATATGATGTACGATGACCCACTACATACCTAAAAAGAAGTTTCGGCTAATGGAGATCGGATTTAAGTCGAGGGGCATCATGTACGCCTCCGTATCATGGTGAGCCAATCTTGCAAGACCAGATAGCAGCAAGCAGGGTGTCTTGAAAAGCTTAGGCCTCGCTTCGACGATGGCCGTGTGCATGTCCCTCGAGCATGCAGCCAGCCGCAGGGCGCTCAACATATCCATACACGAACAATAGAGGTCGAGGATGTAAATGGGGAGATTGCTCCAATCACGGCTCATATGGATGTTGCGCGATTCGCGTTTGGCCATGGTGGAGTTTGGAAGGTGGGGAGGGGGTTGGGGGGCTTGATTTACAGGGGAGAAGGTTGTCGGTGCTAGAGTGGCTAGCGAGGGAATAGTGGTACAGGGGGAGGCGAGCGAGGCGACGGTACACAGGGGCACAATGAGATGGAGACGGAGATGCAGATGGAGATGGAGTGGTGCTATGGGAGGGGAGAGGGAGACGAGGCGAGGCATGCTAATGTGATGCATAGCGGCGGCGACAGACTGCACAGTGCATAGGGTGAGGCTGACTTTGGTAACCCGAAAACGCCGCCTGGACTAGTGTCAGGCGCAGGGTGTTGTCACTTCACCGTGAGGACCGGATGAATAGTATTTTGACAATCAAGTGTACCATAGTTGTACTACTACTAGTAGTAGTAGGAACATGAGTACTCCAGTACTGTATAGCGGAAATAGGCCTCCCGTGCTAGCATGCATGTTCACTTCAACCTCCAGGTATCATCCATATTGCGAGCAGAACCAAATTCTCGTGCATGCGGAAGTGCGATGATGGGCCTTTGATGAGGATAACCGTCTACTCCCTCCGTCTAGGTGAACCCAACCTAGGTGGTTGTAGATTGGACGAGAAAGAGCACCAGGATGAGCAAAACTTCCAACCACGGCACTGTTACAAATGGAAGCAAAATCAGTAATTAATATGTAGTTATAAGGATGCCTTTTCAGCTCTCCAAGCAGGCCCAATCAACGCCCTGCCACGATGCTTGCAATGGTCGTTCTGGTGCATCAAGGACGGCATGCAGATCGTTCCACACTTGAGAAGAGGAAAAATGGAAAGGTAGAACACGGCAGCAGAGGAAGAGAACGCTGGCTAACAAGGATGGGTGGGGATCGAGCAGGAAATTAATGTTCCACGCCTAAAGGTTTTGGGAAAACCTGATTTTCAGAAGGTGACTTACTCACCTAGATGGAGGGAGTATTCCTTAACCAGAGAATGTTGTGTGTCCCATGCACGCGCCAATATCCATCTGAACCAGCTATGACACATTTTTATCTGTTTGCATAGGTCCCACCTATCAGGAAGGATGGGCACGTATGCGAACAGGTATGACTCCTCAGTCTACCCGCATAGCCTTTTCGCTTAGTCTACCTAGCCGTCTAATCATCTGCCTGCACGCCACTTCTCCCATTTACTTCTCCATTGGGAACCGATTTTCCTTGACTTCTTCAGCTCCCCTTCGTCTTCATTTGCATCCAAACCCCACTGCGTTCACATTGTTTTAACCTCTTTAAATAATCATCTACTACATCAATTAGACTAGCCATCTAATCCTAATTCTCCAAACCATAGCCCTCTGTTCCAGCGGTTCCAAATGGCGAAAGAGATCGAGATGCAGGTTTTTAGCGTCCAACATTGACTCATAGGCCGGGCACTAAGCCACTAAAGTTTGGTCCCGTGGTCCCCGAGAGGGAAATGTAACTCCTGCGGCAGGCCTTGTGGTGCTCCCATAGTACGAGCTCGTGCCAAACCCGGAATTTGTTTCTTAGTACTAACAACTACTAGTAAGGTACACGTGCATTGCACACATGAGATTCTGGTGGTTTGTGCATTATACTTCTACGTGTGGAGTCCTCTAGATTCTACATGTGGCAAAATCTGGTGGAATGTAGATCATATCCAACGGCTAGTAGTGCTCGGATTTTCCATCTTTGTACCGTCAGATTGGCTTCATCCAACGACCAACTTTCAAAGTTATTCACACACTATATAGGGGTATAGATGTTTGGTTTGCAGCCTAATGTTGCCACGCCTAAGCTTAGGCGTGCCACAATATCTTAGGCATGTGTTTGGTTCATTGCTACACTTGTGGCTTGCCACACTTTTCTAGCTACATGGTCCACATGTCATAGACTCAACTTCTTGCCAAATCTTGCCACACTCTTGGTGGCCATTTTGTTAGCAACATTTTTTGTGGCAGACACATGCGTTGTTTGGTTTTAGGCCTAGCAATGAAATACTTTTATCATACAATGTTGCCAAACTTGCCTAAGGTTAGGGGCTGTTTGGTTTGTGACTAACTTTACCAAATGTTGCCACACCTAAAGCTAGGCAAGTTTGACTAAATTAGGTGAGTGTTTGGTTCAAGCCACACCTTAGGCAAGCCACACTTGGACCCCACATGGCATACACACAAAAAACGTGGCAAGATTCCCTTAGGCTTGCCAACTTGTGGCTTTCATTTTGGTGAACTAACCTTAGGCAAGCTTGGCAAAAATATGTGACAAAGTGTGGCAATTCTAGGCCTAGAACCAAACAGCCCCTATGGGGCTGTTTGGTTTTTGACTAAGATTGCCAAAGATTGCCACACGTAAGGTTAGGCAAATTTGACTAAGTTAGGTGAGTGTTTGGTTCAAGCCACACCTTTGGCAAGCCACACTAAGGCCCCACATGACATACACACAAAAATGTCGCAAGATTCCCTTAGGCTTGCCAACTTGTGGCTCTCATTTTGAAGAACTAACTTTGCCTAAGCTTAGTTGTGGAAAAGTTAGTCATGAATTAAGTTCAACCATGGAGTCTTCTAGATTCTACATGTGGCAGAATCTGGTGGAATGTAGATGATATCACGGCCAGTAGTGCTCGGATTTGCCATCTTTGTACCGTCGGATTGGCTTCATCCAGCGACCAACTTCCAAAGTTTTTCACACACTATATAGGGGGTATAGATATAGATGTGCCGGCCCATTCCAATGGATCCAAAGCATATCTATGTAGTGGAGTGCACTCTAAACACATTATGTATTTAATTTTCTCTAACCTTTCGTAGCCATGCAACCAAGCCACATAAGCTTCATGGGTGCCCCCCACATCATATTATTTCATACTATGTTGACTGAAAAAAAGATAAATCACCAAAAACAAGATGTTCCCGTTTTTTGTTGCTATGATGTTGTGCCGTGCACGTACCTACTAGTTGTATAGTGGTAGTACTAGTTATATAGTACAAAGTTGGTACTAGTAGGAGTAGTACTAGTATAGAATGCTCCTACTCTATCTATGAGCCCCATCTGACACCAAATTTCTTGGTTTCCGTGCTACAGTTATATCTTCCCCCCATTTCTGTTTTCCAACACGACGGCGGGCGAGGTGCGGTTTGCAAATAGTCGGTTTGCTCAACGGCGGTCCCGCATGAAAGTGAAAATGCTACGCAACACGCCTTCCCTAAGCTATGTGTCGCGCCGGACGGGCCATGGAGTACTCCTGATTCCCAGGTGTGTGGGGGTGCGACGCGAATGCGGCTGGCGTTTTCCTTTGACTAGCAATGTGCCCGTGCGTTGCGATGGATCCAAAGTAGTAGAATAGTAGTACTTGTTCACAAACTTGAAAGAAATCACTCTTTTTTTGATATACTCCTAATATATTACTCCCTCTGTTCCCAAATAATTTTCTTTTTAGATATTTCAAATGGACTATCACATACGGATTATATAGACATATTTTGAAGTGTAGATTCACTCATTTTGCTCCGTATGTAGTCACTTATTGAAATCTCTAGAAAGACAAATATTTAGGAATGGAGGGAGTACTTTTCACTCAAAATATATTTCTCAGGTTTTTTTGATGAGGTGAGGGAGGGATGTGGTTGCTTTCAAGATAATAAGGGGTTTTCTACAAATTAAAGCAGATAAGTGGGCTATTGTTGCAAAAATGCCACAACTTACCTCACAGCCATTAGATGCAGATCTAATGGTCAGAAATGACAGATCGCAGACACACCACCATCACCAACTGAGTCTTTTATAGGAGTAGGAGTAGAGAAACATGTATAAATTGTAACATTTGGTTCTGCTCCTTGGCACGATCGATAGATAGAAATAACTATTGGAAACGCTAGGGAGGGGCTATTTCCACCAGATAAGCAGGGTACATAGTAGCTAGGTTGGCGCATCGTCGGTTTGGTCACACGTGATCTGACATGTTCTAGTGTTTCTAGCAAGATGCCCACGCGTTGCACGAAGTTGATGGAAAAGGTAAGCACAACTTACAAATTGACGGACGGAGTACTAGTTACAGTGATGGATATAATTAAGCAAAGGGATCGCACATTGAAAGTGCAACTATCCCTAGGTGGT
Organism: Triticum aestivum; assembly: GCF_018294505.1. NCBI lineage: Eukaryota > Viridiplantae > Streptophyta > Magnoliopsida > Poales > Poaceae > Triticum > Triticum aestivum. The sequence goes on along the minus strand of NC_057810.1, from coordinate 390,148,893 downwards.
TTTGGTAATTCCTAACAACATATAGCTCATTGAGCTAACATTATTCCAAGATGAATATTTCAGGAAAAGCTCAATGAATGGCATGACATGGATGAGAAAAGTGGACCCCTCAAAATGCTAAGAACAAAAGTATTGGCTCAAGCTCAAAATCTCAAGACTCTACATTTTGTATTTTAGTGATCCAAGATCACATTGAGTCTATAGGAAAAGCCAGTACTATCAAGGGGGGACGAGGTGTTGCTTAATGAGTTTCTTGCTCCATAGTGCTTAGTGATATGCTTCAAAGCCCTCAACTACTTTCTCACATCCACATATGACATAAACCAAAAGTCAAACTCGGCCCCACCGATTCTTTCTATCCGGCGCCACCGAGTCCAGATGTCATAGCCACTGCCACAAACCCTAGGCAAATCGGTCTCACCGATAGGGATCTCGGTCTCACCAAGATGGGATTGTAATCTCTCTGTTTCCCTTCGTAATGTTTCGGTACCACAGAGATGAGCGATCGGTCCCACCGAGATTGCAATGTAAACTCCCTATTTCCTTTTCGTAACATTTTGGTCCCACCGAAATGAGCGAACCGGTCCCACCGAGTTTACCTGACCAACTCTCTGGTTAGCTTATTACCTAAATCGGTCCCACCGAGTTTGTGTAATCGGTCTCACCGAGATTACGTTATGCCCTAACCCTAATCATATCGGTCCTACCGAGATGCATGTCGGTCCCACCGAAAATCTTAACGGTCACTAGATTTGCTGAATCAGTCCGACCGAGTTTCTCAATTCGGTCCCACCGAGTTTGGCAAGTTGTGTGTAACGGTTAGATTTTGTGTGGATGTTATATATACCCCTCCACCTCCTCTTCATTCTTGGAGAGAGACATCAGAACAAACCTACACTTCCAACTGGCTATTTCTGAGAGAGAACCACCTACTCATGTGTTGAGACCAAGATATTCCATTCCTACCATATGAATCTTGATCTCTAGCCTTCCCCATGTTGCTTTCTACTCAAATCTTCTTTCCACCAAATCCAAATCCTGTGAGAGAGAGTTGAGTGTTGGGGAGACTATCATTTGAAGCACAAGAGCAAGGATTTCATCATCAACACACCATTTGTTACTTCTTGGAGAGTGGTGTCTCCTAGATTGGCTAGGTGTCACTTGGGAGCCTTCGACAAGATTGTGGAGTTGAACCAAGGAGTTTGTAAGGGCAAGGAGATCGCCTACTTCGTGAAGATCTACCGCTAGTGAGGCAAGTCCTTTGTGGGCGATGGCCATGGTGGGATAGACAAGGTTGCTTCTTCGTGGACCCTTCATGGGTGCAGCCCTCCGTGGACTCGCGCAACCGTTACCCTTTGTGGGATGAAGTATCCATAAACGTGGATGTATGATAGCACCACCTATCGGAACCACGACAAAAACATCCGTGTCTCCAATTGCGTTTGAATTCTCCAAACCCTTCCCTTTACATTCTTGCAAGTTGCATGCTTTACTTTCTGCTACTCATATACTCTTTGCATGCTTGCTTGAATTGTGTTAAGATTGCTTGACTTGTGCTAAGATAGCTAAAATCTGCCAAAGACTAAAATTGGGAAAAGGATAAGTTTTTATTTGGTCAAGTAGTCTAATCACCCCCCCTCTGGACATACTTTCGATCCTACACACATGTCGGTATTGACTGGAACGAGAATGCAATAGCACAATAAGAATTAAGGCCAGGAATGATGCGATCGTAGTGCTGGTTACAGAAGGCAAGAAGAAAGATGCATCCATCAACATACGACTTCCTGTTCCTCAACTTAGTGCATCGGGCTACCGACCGACGGCTAAGGAGCGGCGGCTTTTGTGGCGAGATCGAGTTGCTTCTCAGCAAAGGCATCCAAGGCTTCCAGCCGGTTGAGGAAGGCCAACGTCGTAGTTTGCTCACTGGCCTTGTAGATACCTATGTACACGATTTGCTCATACATGTGGATGTGTAGGTCAATGAATTCTTGCTGGGCAAGGCGCCTCGCGGTGAGCGCGACCTCCAGGTGGACATTCTTCGTGGCGTCGGCGGGTAGTCGCAGGGCCAGAAGTGCTTGAAAGAGGTTCCAGCCATGGAGGCCGATTAGGGTTGCAGGCAATGAGGAGCCCGGGCGCGCAGGCTGGAGGAGTACGGCGATGTGATCCGTGAACTTCTTGAGGACGGTGAACTTGTTGCTGGTGGCAACGATCATCTGGTCCAACTGAGAGTCGTAGTTGGTGTCGACGGCGGCCATCCACCAGCCGGTCTCCAACACCATCTGGAGATGATCCTCGGCGCCATGCCGCGGGCCGGCGTCGTGGACCATCTAGCACGGCCGCTGGCCGCTCGCGCGCATCGCCGCCATGGGTCTGGAGTGAGCTCTTTTGTGCTTAGTGTTGGTGCTTAGGCAAATGCTTAGGTGCGTACAATGGTGTAGATGCATTGGAATGGAGGAGCGCCTTTATATGAGGGCAAACTACGTTGCATTCACATCGTGCAGCCTCTTTTCCCGGTCCTCCTCCCATTACTTCCCTCATGCATTAATTGGCCGTTCAACATTTCGAGAACCGCTACTCCCTCCCTCGTCTACATTAAAGCCATATCGGGAACTGCGCCGCCCGCTGTCAAATCAAATAGTACTATGCCGCCCGCTGCACGCTCGGCTGAATACGCCTCCTCGCCTCCATCAAACCCCTCCATTAAACCCCCATGCAAACCGAGAAACCTACTCCAGCCACACGTCCGTTCATGAGCGGGCCGGAATTAAATGCAACACCGGCCGAGCTCCTCTCGTCCGCCCTCAGTTTGAACAAGGCCAGACGCCGGCCAAGCTCCTACTGTCTGCCCTCTATTTACTTGAGGCCAGAAAGATAGCAAGCAAGAATCGCACCCCTCCGCTGCTCCCCCATTTTCTCCACTCTTCTGATGGCTTCCGAGGAGCCGTTCTCCCGCATATTACCCGGCTGGGTGGCCCACCGAGCCCTCCGGATACGGGCGAGGCCGCTCCGTGCTTCACCAACCTCGCTTGGCCCGACGGAGCCAGTTGCCGCCCCAAGCAGGTGCATGGTTCAGCAACTCGCCACTCCAGTTCAGCTCGATGAGGAGTGGCAAGTTGCTCCATGCCGGCATGGCTGCGAGCACGCTAGTACGGGCGTCGTCGCTGCCGCGTCGTACCGTGCCACCAGTGTCTACGGTGGCCGCGCCTCCCGTGTCTGTGGGCGCACCTCCCGTTCCTGCGGCAGCGCCATGCGGGCAGAGACAGAAGCTGTGTGCGTGGAGAGCGACGAGTCTGTGGCCAGCTTCTCCGTGTCTGCCGCCATCATCGAGGAGAAGTAGAACACGCAAGGCCGCCGCCAGTTGGGTCCCATGAAAGCCACCATCGAGGCGACGACTGTGCATTCAGGTGGTTTCTTTGCTGCTTCATCTCTTCCGAGGACCTTCGTCGACCACGCAACTGTCTGACGGACATGAGGAAGACAAACTAATCCGCGGGCGGCCATTTAGATTATGTACTCCCTCTCCAGCTGGAGGGAAATATTTGTTCTAAGAATGGGTAAATTGTCTGTATCTATAACTAAAATAAGTCTAGATACATCCATTTCTAGGACAAGTATTTTCGGACAGAGGGAGTATTAATTATACCAAGAGAGCCGGATTGGCACCGCTTAGTTCATGTAAATGTAATGAAATCCATGATGTTTATATGAAGTTCCGACATTTTTATGCGAAATTCTTCATGCTTATGTGAAATCAGTCTGTGTTTGCACGGATTTCATCTAGTTGGTTAGAATTGTGAAAATGTATGCCGCTGGCGTTTGATGTCGTCCTCCGTGGAAGGAAGCGGGAGGAAATTTGTCGGCTGCCGTTGGAGATGCTCTTATGCTGGAAATAATAGAGTGACATCCAATCCATTTGAGTTAATTGCGTGCATGATTGTCCCTCTATAAAAAGTTAATTGCATGTACAGTATACACGTGACTTTCAGGGTGGCTACAGCTTTGTACAGAAAGTTAAAAAGAAACAAGTCCATCCTTAATCTTGTATTCTAAGTACTCTGTGGGTTCCACTGTCAGTATAGTAGCGAAAGAAGTATATATTAATGTCACACCCTAGCTAGTCATGCATTAGAGTGTTGCATCATGTTTACTCTTTCATCAGAAACTTGAAATGGGGATGACAGAACCCCCAGTCCTCTCTGAAACCAACTAGGGTTACTAAAATGATTTTTCAATGAACCTGAAATGCCCTTCTAAAATGCCCATCATTTTTGTCTTGGTTCAGAACCTCTGCCAAAAGTGGTGCACATTTTCCTAGGCCATCCTAGGGTTTTTGAATTAAATCATAAATATTTGAATTTGGGCATTTAAAATAATATAAAATATTTAAATGCTCAAATATCTCCAAACTAAAATGTTTCATGTTGGAAATAATCCAACTATGGGCCAGGAATAGTTTGGTGATTTTTGAAGTTGCCTAGGTATTTTATTTAATTCAACAAAGTTGCAGATATATTAAATAAAAACAGAAATAGAAAAAAAAAGGGGAAAACTTACCTGGCGCCACCACAGGCCCACCAGCCAGCCCACCTGGCCGGCCCAGCCCGGCCACCGCTCCAGTGAGCTGCTTGGCTTGCCAGGCAGGCAGCCAAGGTGCTCGGCGGCGGCACCGCAGCTCGCCACGCAGCTGCACGCCGCCCGGCCTCCCCCTCTCGCCGCCCTGATGGCCTGGCCGAGCTCCACGTCGCGCCCCGACCCTCCTGGACACCTCCATTCGCCCCCAGCTCCTCTCCCTCGCGCTCCCACGCCATGGCCGACGCCACCGTCGCCGCACCACCGTCGTAGCCGTGCTCCCCGTCGTCTCCACGCCGCGCCACCCTGTCCAGAAGCTCCGCCGTCCTCTACTCCTTCGAGCTAGCCGAGCCCCGAGCGCTCGTGTGCCTCGAAGCCGCCGCACCAACCTCGCCCGAACCGCCATCGCCGGAGATCCCCTTCGCCGTCGCCGCCGCAGCAGCTCGTCCCCGACCACGTCGTCCTCTCCATCAAGACCACAGTGAGCTGGGCTAACTTCACCTTCCTCTCTTTCTCTCTCTCGAGCACCACAGCGAGCGCACCAAGCTCACCCGCACGCGCCGTCGCGGACCTCGTCGCCGACGTACTTCCGGCCACACTCCGGCCACAAGATGGTGTCCATCTTGCTCACCGAGTCCCACAGCACCTAACCAGCCACTCCACGAGCCTCACCGACCCCTCTAGCGCCAAGTTCATCCTCGACCGAACCCCGGTGGCCGCCAAAGTCGTCGCCGGCGCCAACTCCAGCCACCCCGACCCCAACAGGCTCCGCCAAGAGCTGCGGGTTGTCCTCAGCTCCACTCCGGTGGTCTCCGCGGTCCATTTGGTGGCCGAAATGGCCAAAACCACTTCCGCCGCCGCGTCGGGCTCGCCGGCGGCTAAACGCCGGCAGCCGACTTTGACTTTGACCACGGGTGGGCCCTGGTTGACTCCTCTGAGTCAATGACAGGTGGGGCCCAGCCCTGTTAATTAAACAGGATTAGTTTTAATCAAATTTTAATTAAAATAATCACCCTGACATGCGGGACCCACTGTCAGGTTTGACCCAGACCTGTTCCGTTGACCTGCTGACGTCACACTGACGTCAGGCTGATGCAGTAATTGAATTTCTGGATTTAATTTAAATCAGGAAATTCCAGAATATTATTTAAACTTCAAAAATTCATAACTTTTATTCTGTAACTCCAAATTGGACAAATTATATATGAAAAATGATCAGAAAAATCCAATCTATCCATCTGTACTATTTTCATGCATGATCAAACAAGTTAAATTGATGTTTTAAGCAGAACAAGGAAAAGCACTTAAAGAGGCCATGTTTGAGTTTGAAATTTGAATCTTTGATTCAAATTTGTTCAAACCCCTCTGGTTTTAGTTGCATTAGCCCAACACACTCATATTGCCATGTTTCATGCATGCATCATATTGTTGCACATTGTTTGGTGATGGTTGTGTATCGGTGTCCTTTGCGACAGGTTTTGCCCCCGAGGAGTACCGTGATTACCCTAACGAAGAACCGTATCAGTGCATCGAACCATCAGGCAAGCAACCAACCATTTGATCATATCGATACAATCCCGTGTTCTCGCTCCTTCTCTCTTTTACTGCATTAAGACATTGCGTTTCAAACTGCTGTGTGCCACGGTAGTTGAACCCATTTCCTCTGCATGACCTGTCATTGCCACAGTAACTAGATGAAACCCACTAGCATGTGTAGGAGTTGATTGAGCCATGTGTATGTGTTGTTCCTACCTTGCTATGCCTGCTATGCTTAGAGTCGTGTCAGGTCTGGTTCATCTGGGTGATGGGCTAGAGTGAAATGTTAATGTCGGTAATGAGAGTGGTGTGGTGAACACGATTTGGTAAAGGTATCGATGAGAGGCCATGTAGGAGTACATGGTGGGTTGTTTCATTGAAACCGACCTTAAGCACTGAGATCTGTATGTGTGATTTAAGAATCAGCTACTACCATGCATTGGGCCCGAAACCAATGGACCCTCTCGGCTTCTTATTCACCCTAGTTCTCCGTCCAGGAGTTGCAAGTAGTTTCTGGTGTTTGTAGCCTACTGGAGGCCGTGGACAGCGCTGACCGTAGGGGTGGGCTGTGATGCGGTAGGTACGTGGCCGGGTGTACCGAATACCCGTTAGGTATCTCGGGAACCCTGTTCACATCGTTCGGGGCCGTATGGGAAACCTCGGCCGGACTCCCTGCGGATGGAACCTGAATAGGCGATAAACCTGGACTGGAGGCTTAGGTGATTAGGTAGGTCGTGGCCGACACCCACGTTGGGCTCCCGCTTGAAGGTTGCCGAGTACATGTCGTGTAAACGACGGTAAGTGGTGAGAGCGTGTATGAAGAAGTACACCCCTGCAGGGTTAACATGATCTATTCGAATAGCCGTGTCCGCGGTAAAGGACTACTTGGTTGCCTATACAGTTCATAGATAAGTAAATGGAAACTACTAAAAGCCTCAAGATAAGTGTGAGTGCCGAGGATGGCTCTTCCGTAGGAACACGGAGGTGGATCCTCGGTAGTGTATTGAAGTGGTGAGTAGTGGACTCGTGTGCGCAAAACCATTTCAAGTTGGAGTATCGTAGGATAGCCTAGCCAAGAGTCAAAGCTGGCTTGCTGCAATAACTCCACCAACCCTTCTTGATACTATGCATGTATGTAGGATCTGATGTAAGTCTTGCTGAGTACCTTTGTACTCATGTTGCTATAATCTACATTTTACAGAAGACGCTGCAACCCCTTCTGATGGGTTCTATGTAGACGTTGACATCAACGAGTAGGCTAAAGACCCAGGTGGTGACCCTAAGCTTGTGAAGGACCACGTAGTATAGCTAGGCTTTCCAAGCCTCTTTTATTTTACTAGTTGTCTGTACTCAGACAAGTTACTTCCGCTGCTGGTTTGTATGATTGTATGACTTGTATGTTGGGTCATGAGACCCGTACCTTTGTGTATGTTATGTATGGCTCCCTGAGCCCTAAATAAAGTACTCGTATCATAGAGTCATGTTGTGATGCTTCGTTGTATTTGCACATATCGAGCATATTGTGTGTATGATTGAAATGATTGGTATGTGTGGGATCTGACTATCTAGTTGTTTATCTTTAGTAGCCTCTCTTACCGGGAAATGTCTCCTAGTGTTACCGCTGAGCCATGGTAGCTTGCTACTGCTCTGGAACACTTAGGCTGGCCGGCATGTGTCCTTCTTCGTTCCTGTGTCTGTCCCTTCGGGGAAATGTCACGCTTTGAGTACCGGAGTCCTGTTAGCCCGCTACAGCCCGATTTACCGGAGTCCTGCTAGCCCAGTGCTATAGCCCGGACCCACTTGCTGATGACCGACACGTTCGAAGCTGGGTCATGGATGCCTGTCCCTGTAAGTCTGTGCCACTTTGGGTTTACGACTAGTCATGTCAGCCCGGGCTCTTTATCATATGGATGCTAGCAACACTATCATATACGTGAGCCAAAAGGCGCAAACGGTCCCGGGAAAAGGTAAGACGACACCCGTGGGGATACCGTGCGTGAGGCCGCAAAGTGATATGAGGTGTTACCAGCTAGATCGATGTGACATCGAGTCGGGGTCCTGACAGTGTTGGCATCAGAGCCGGACTGCCTGTAGGTTCTCCAAGCCAAACTGGTCGATGTTGAGTCTAGAAATTCTTTAGTTATATGTAGGGGAATTGTTTGTGGGTTGGAACGTAAGGCTCTTTTTACTCCTTATACCTTATGACATTCTGATCTGAGTCAGTCCATTCTTCCACCGGGGATAAGGAATTAGGATCTATTCTTTCTATCAGGATCACGTGTTACTAATCAGTAGTACCTTATAAGTTTGATGGTTACAAGCCTAGTTCAGTTCTACTACCACATTATGTAGCCAGAATGGTTCAGAACTTTGATATGATGATGTTGAGTGTGTACGAAATCCTTTGTCAAATGTCTCAAAATCCTTTTTGAGCATTTACAGCTGTTATGCTGCCGAAATTTTGCTAGAAATTCTAATGCCTTTGCATTATGATTGTGCTTTCAGATGGCCACTCGCGACCTCAATCAAGTGGTTCGCCTGACTCGATGTCTAGATGTACCCGGCCATACTGCCAAGTTGGTCAGGGTAATGACTGAGGCTGGATACCGCTGGTATCCTGAGTACACGGTCGAAGAGCAATTCCGAGATTTTAATCAAAGCCAGTATCTCTGCACTGTCAGGATATTTCCATCTTATCCTGGATCCACCCAGCCTCTTCACTGTTCCTATGGACTCGGGGTTACCATTGAGATGGCTGTGCAGGACGCCGCCTACTCTATGATGACCATTATGCGAGTCAGATCTGGTTTATTTCGGGACTCTGATTTCCGGTATATGCCAGGATCACTTCCGGGAGCACAAGGGTATCTCCAGGCTATCTATGCTGACTCCACTCAGGAGGATTCACGGACTCGCACCACTGCTGAGATGCTCGAGGATAAGGACCGTGAAAATCGGGCCTTAAGGTTAGAGCTCTTCAATACCCGTGCTGACCACTGGGCTACTTTGACTCGGTTCGCACCGGCGGTGCAAGCTGGATATTCAGATATGCGCGATCTCTATCCTGTGAGATCTGCTCTGCCGGACGTGATGGTTTGGCGTGATGTAGGAGGCATCACCCCACCTCGCGGTCCCCGCAGGCCACCGTTTGTTGGTCCAAGGCCTCATCCTAGCCCCTATGGTCCACAAGCTCCGCGAGACCGTCTGTTTCCGGATGATCATGTTGAACTTCCAGGCTATGGAGGTGACTTCTACGAGGACTACTACGGATCGGTCTGAGTTAGTGGTAGTAACACTAGTTCGCACTAGCTGTGTCGTCTATCGTCCCGCGTGACTCGTGGGATATGACCTAGTCTGTACTCCTTCCGGAGGTGTAGAAAAATAATGTATAGGAGCTTGGAATGCCTCCGATGAGATGTAATCCTCTTTTCACCGTATTAGTACTTTGTTTGGTCTTGTACTAAACCCTGTATGGTGTGTATGACGATGGAATAAAAGAAGCAGTTTCTGTATCTACCATGTCATACGGATGATCATCTTGCATTCCGAGTTATTCCTTACATTATGTATCCTATGTCGGAATTTTATCATTCTGACTAAATCATTGTCTTGTTTACCTAGGATGGTCAACACGCGCGCTAACCCTGCTTCCCAAGAGCAGGCCGAAGGCAGTGAAGCCAGGGATGCAAATCTGCCTCAACCTCCTTCACTAGCCGAGGTTATGATGGAAGCTGAGAGAAACAAGCGGGAGACCAACCGTTTGTTGGAGCGTATTGAACAGAACACAGCACACCATCAGAGGACTAACGTGGTGTCACTCAGTGATTTTATCAAATTACATCCACCCACGTTCCACCACTCCGTCGAGCCTCTCGACGCTGATGATTGGCTTCGCAGTATCTCTCACAAGCTGCGTTCCGCGCTGGTAGCGGAGGCTGACAAGGTCACCTTTGCTGCATATCATCTTGAAGGCCCCGCCAGTCTGTGGTGGGAGAATTATGGAGCTATGCGCCCAGTGGTCCATGTCACTACTTGGGCTGAGTTCAGCGAGGCTTTCCGTGAACATCACAGTCCGGAGGGTCTCATGGACCGTAAACGTGAAGAATTTTGCAGTTTCACCCAAGGCCGACTTTCTGTGGATGCCTATAGCAGAGAGTTCGGTAATCTCGCCCGATATGCAACTGAGGAAGTGTCTACTGACGCCAAGAAGCAAGCAAGGTTCCGTAAGGGCCTTAGTCCTGAGCTTCGCCACGACCTCCGTCTGCATGAGTGCACATCTTTTTCGAAACTTGTCAACAAAGCCATCAGTGCTGAAACCGGTCAGACTGACTATGACGCAACACGCAAGCATGGACGTGACATGGGTTCCTCGTCCGGTGCTGGTCCTCAGAAGCGCCGCGTGTGGGTACCCAACACCGCCCTGCCACCCAGGTTCACACCGAGGCCATCTTTCTAGGCGCCTCGCCCCGTTCAACAGTCTGCACCGGCCAAGCCCTATGGGGGTCCAACCAATAATGCTCCTTCACGTACCAGTTCCGTGACTTGTTTCAAATGTGGGGAATCTGGTCACTATATGCGTGAGTGTCCCCAGACCAACCCCAATCAATCTGCTAAAGCTGTTGGCCGTGGCAAGCCGACAGGAAAGATATTCCACGCCAAGCCGGTCACCGCTTCACGTGGCCATGTCAACTGTATCTCTGCCGAAGAAGCTCAAGAGGATCCCAACGTCATTCTCGGTACGCTTCTTGTTAATTGCCACCTGGCATCTGTTCTTTTCGATACAGGAGCCTCTCATTCTTTTATATCCGAAAATTATGCTCGTTTGCATAACGTTGCATTCTGTGACATGCCATCCACTATGGAAATTTCTACCCCTGGTTCTAGATGGCAGACCTCTAGGGTAAGTTATGGAAATGAAATCCAAGTCGACAGACTTGTTTTCCTCGCATCTTTGATAGCCCTCAAATCTTCGGATATTAATATCATTTTGGGTATGGACTGGATGTCAGCTCATCAAGCCAAAATTGATTGCTTCTCTAGGACTGCTCAACTCACCCATCCTTCGGGGAAGATAGTCAATGTCTTGACCCGAATAGCCAAGCGACAATTATATTCTCTTAACGCCAGCCCTTTGCCAGACCTTGAGGACGTTCTGGTAGTCCGTGACTTCCCGGATGTCTTTCCAGAGGAATTGCCAGGTGTTCCACCTGACAGGGATGTTGAGTTTGTAATAGACCTCATTCCAGGAACCATTCCGATTGCTAGAAGACCTTATAAGATGGCACCCCTAGAACTAGCCGAGCTTAAGAAACAACTCGATGAGTCCTTGAAAAAGGGTTTCATCCACCCTAGTTCATCTCCGTGGGCTTGCCCCGTCCTATTCGTCAAGAAGAAGGATGGTACGGACCGGATGGTTGTAGATTACCGACCTGTCAATTTGGTCACAATCAAGAACAAATATCCACTTCCCAGGATCAACAATCTGTATGATCAGCTCGCTGGATCCTCAGTCTTCTCCAAGATGGATTTGAGGTTGGGCTACCATCAAATCAAAATCAGAAACGGGGACATTCCTAAAACGGCCTTTGTTACTCGTTATGGCCAATACGAGTACACCGTCATGTCCTTCGGATTAACCAACGCTCCAGCCACCTTTTCTCGGTTAATGAACTCAATCTTCATGGAGTATTTGGATAAATTCGTCGTAGTTTATCTTGATGATATACTCATCTACTCCAAGAACGAGGAAGAACATGTCGAACATTTAAGGCTAGTGTTGAAGAAACTTCGAGAGCATCGCCTTTATGCCAAATTTTCTAAATGTGAATTCTGGTTGTCAGAAGTGACCTATCTGGGCCATGTAATATCTGGTAAAGGTATTGTTGTTAACCCTGAGCGAGTTCAAGCCGTCCTTAATTGGACTCCACCCGAATCGGTCAAGCAAGTTCGGAGTTTCCTAGGCTTAGCGAGCTATTGCCGTCGCTTTGTCGAGAACTTCTCCAAAGTTGCTAAACCCCTAACCGAACTCCTCAAGAAAGATAAGAAGTTCGAATGGACTCCACAATGTGAGCACAGCTTTCAGGAACTGAAAAGACGCCTGACTTCTGCTCCCGTACTGGTACCGCCAGACTTCTCCAAGGACTTTGTTATCTACTGCGACGCCTCGCGACAAGGACTAGGTTGCATTCTCATGCAAGATCGACACGTAATTGCTTACGCTTCACGGCAATTGCACCCACATGAGGAGAATTATCCTACTCATGATCTAGAGCTTGCAGCCGTAGTCTATGCACTTAAGACGTGGCGACATTACCTCCTCGGTAATCGTTGCGAAATATTCACTGATCACCAAAGTCTGAAGTATATTTTCACCCAACCGGATTTGAATCTCCGACAAAGACGTTGGGTTGAACTGATCACAGACTTCGACTTAGGAATAACCTACACCCCAGGGAAAGCCAACGTCATGGCTGATGCGCTAAGTCGTAAATCTTATTGTAACAACCTGATGTTACAACAAAGTCAACCGCTCCTCCATGAGGAATTTCGGAAGCTTAACCTTCACATTGTACCTCAAGGTTTTCTTTCCACCTTGGTGGCAAAACCTACCCTTACGGATCAAATTATCAAAGCACAGAAGGTAGATCCGGGAATCTCCCGCATCAAGAGAAACATTCAGAAAGGAATTGCGAATTGCTTCTCCATTAATGATCAAGGGGTCGTATACTTCGGGGATCGACTAGTGGTTCCCAAAGTGCGCAACCTGAGGCGATTGATCCTTAAGGAAGCTCATGAATCTCCTCTCACCATTCATCCCGGTAGTACTAAGATGTATCAGGACCTACGCCAGAGGTTCTGGTGGACTAGGATGAAGAGAGAAATTGCTCAGTATATTGCAAATTGCGACATCTGTCGTCGTGTAAAAGCAGAGCATCAACGGCCTGCTGGTACCCTTCAACCCTTAGCTATTCCAGAATGGAAATGGGATAAAATTGGTATGGATTTCATTACCGGTTTTCCCAGGACCAAGAGAGGGAATAATGCTATTTTCGTCGTTGTCGATCGTCTTTCCAAGGTAGCTCATTTCCTACCTGTTCGTGAGAGTATAACCGCTAGCCAGCTGGCAGACTTATACATCTCCCGAATAGTGTCCCTCCATGGTGTTCCTTTGGAAATCAATTCGCATCGAGGAAGTCTTTTCACCTCTCGATTTTGGGAAAGTTTCCAAAATGCTATGGGAACTCGTCTCTCCTTTAGCACCGCTTTCCACCCTCAGTCAAGTGGTCAAGTGGAACGCGTCAATCAGATTCTAGAAGACATGCTTCGAGCCTCCGTTATCTCTTTCGGAATGGACTGGGAGAAGTGCCTTCCATTTGCCGAATTCGCTTACAACAACAGCTATCAATCTAGCTTGGGTAAAGCCCCTTTTGAAGTTCTCTATGGACGACGATGTCGAACACCCCTTAACTGGTCAGAGACCGGGGAAAGACAATTCTTTGGCCCGGATATGATTCAGGAAGCAGAAGAACAAGTTCGTATCGTTCGTGAAAAGTTGAAAACAGCCCAATCTCGTCAAAAGAGTCAATATGACCGAAAACATAAGGCTATGACTTTCGAGGTTGACGAGAAGGCTTATCTTCGGGTCACCCCTCTGAAGGGAACCCATCGTTTCGGTATCAAAGGCAAATTGGCTCCTCGTTACATCGGACCTTTTCGCATTCTTGCCAAACGAGGAGAAGTTGCCTACCAGTTGGAACTACCTCCGCACCTCTCCAGAGTTCACGATGTCTTCCACGTTTCTCAACTCAGGCGTTGCTTCTCGGATCCTATCCGTGAAGTGGACCACAAAACGCTTGATCTCCAAGATGATCTTACATATCGAGAGTACCCCATTCGTATCCTCGATCAAGCCGAACGTACCACGCGACGTCATAATATCAAGTTTCTCAAGGTTCAATGGTCGCACCATTCTGAGGATGAAGCAACTTGGGAAAGGGAGGATCGTCTTCGACTTGAATATCCCGCCTTCTTCTCGGAGGAACCCAAATCTCGGGACGAGATTCTTTTGAGTGGGGGTGAGTTGTCACACCCTAGCTAGTCATGCATTAGAGTGTTGCATCATGTTTACTCTTTCATCAGAAACTTGAAATGGGGATGACAGAACCCCCAGTCCTCTCTGAAACCAACTAGGGTTACTAAAATGATTTTTCAATGAACCTGAAATGCCCTTCTAAAATGCCCATCATTTTTGTCTTGGTTCAGAACCTCTGCCAAAAGTGGTGCACATTTTCCTAGGCCATCCTAGGGTTTTTGAATTAAATCATAAATTTTTGAATTTGGGCATTTAAAATAATATAAAATATTTAAATGCTCAAATATCTCCAAACTAAAATGTTTCATGTTGGAAATAATCCAACTATGGGCCAGGAATAGTTTGGTGATTTTTGAAGTTGCCTAGGTATTTTATTTAATTCAACAAAGTTGCAGATATATTAAATAAAAACAGAAATACAAAAAAAAGGGGAAAACTTACCTGGCGCCACCACAGGCCCACCAGCCAGCCCACCTGGCCGGCCCAGCCCGGCCACCGCTCCAGCGAGCTGCTTGGCTTGCCAGGCAGGCAGCCAAGGTGCTCGGCGGCGGCACCGCAGCTCGCCACGCAGCTGCACGCCGCCCGGCCTCCCCCTCTCGCCGCCCTGATGGCCTGGACGAGCTCCACGTCGCGCCCCGACCCTCCTGGACACCTCCATTCGCCCCCAGCTCCTCTCCCTCGCGCTCCCACACCATGGCCGACGCCACCGTCACCGCACCACCGTCATAGCCGTGCTCCCCGTCGTCTCCACGCCGCGCCACCCTGTCCAGAAGCTCCACCGTCCTCTACTCCTTCGAGCTAGCCGAGCCCCGAGCGCTCGCGTGCCTCGAAGCCGCCGCACCAACCTCGCCCGAACCGCCATCGCCGGAGATCCCCTTCGCCGTCGCCGCCGCAGCAGCTCGTCCCCGACCACGCCGTCCTCTCCATCAAGACCACAGTGAGCTGGGCTAACTTCCCCTTCCTCTCTTTCTCTCTCTCGAGCACCACAGCGAGCGCACCAAGCTCACCCGCACGCGCCGTCGCGGACCTCGTCGCCGACGTACTTCCGGCCACACTCCGGCCACAAGATGGTGTCCATCTTGCTCACCGAGTCCCACAGCACCTAACCAGCCACTCCACGAGCCTCACCGACCCCTCTAGCGCCAAGTTCATCCTCGACCGAACCCCGGTGGCCGCCAAAGTCGTCGCCGGCGCCAACTCCGGCCACCCCGACCCCAACAGGCTCCGCCAAGAGCTGCGGGTTGTCCTCAGCTCCACTCCGGTGGTCTCCGCGGTCCATTTGGTGGCCGAAATGGCCAAAACCACTTCCGCCGCCGCGTCGGGCTCGCCGGCGGCTAAACGCCGGCAGCCGACTTTGACTTTGACCACGGGTGGGCCCTGGTTGACTCCTCTGAGTCAATGACAGGTGGGGCCCAGCCCTGTTAATTAAACAGGATTAGTTTTAATCAAATTTTAATTAAAATAATCACCCTGACATGTGGGACCCACTGTCAGGTTTGACCCAGACCTGTTCCGTTGACCTGCTGACGTCACACTGACGTCAGGCTGACGCAGTAATTGAATTTCTGGATTTAATTTAAATCAGGAAATTCCAGAATATTATTTAAACTTCAAAAATTCATAACTTTTATTCTGTAACTCCAAATTGGACAAATTATATATGAAAAATGATCAGAAAAATCCAATCTATCCATCTGTACTATTTTCATGCATGATCAAACAAGTTAAATTGATGTTTTAAGCAGAACAAGGAAAAGCACTTAAAGAGGCCATGTTTGAGTTTGAAATTTGAATCTTTGATTCAAATTTGTTCAAACCCCTCTGGTTTTAGTTGCATTAGCCCAACACACTCATATTGCCATGTTTCATGCATGCATCATATTGTTGCACATTGTTTGGTGATGGTTGTGTATCAGTGTCCTTTGCGACAGGTTCTGCCCCCGAGGAGTACCGTGATTACCCTAACGAAGAACCGTATCAGTGCATCGAACCATCAGGCAAGCAACCAACCATTTGATCATATCGATACAATCCCATGTTCTCGCTCCTGCTCTCTTTTACTGCATTAAGACAACGCGTTTCAAACTGCTGTGTGCCACGGTAGTTGAACCCATTTCCTCTGCATGACCTGTCATTGCCACAGTAACTAGATGAAACCCACTAGCATGTGTAGGAGTTGATTGAGCCATGTGTATGTGTTGTTCCTACCTTGCTATGCCTGCTATGCTTAGAGTCGTGTCAGGTCTGGTTCATCTGGGTGATGGGCTAGAGTGAAATGTTAATGTCGGTAATGAGAGTGGTGTGGTGAACACGATTTGGTAAAGGTATCGATGAGAGGCCATGTAGGAGTACATGGTGGGTTGTTTCATTGAAACCGACCTTAAGCACTAAGATCTGTATGTGTGATTTAAGAATCAGCTACTACCATGCATTGGGCCCGAAACCAATGGACCCTCTCGGCTTCTTATTCACCCTAGTTCTCCGTCCAGGAGTTGCAAGTAGTTTCTGGTGTTTGTAGCCTACTGGAGGCCGTGGACAGCGCTGACCGTAGGGGTGGGCTGTGATGCGGTAGGTACGTGGCCGGGTGTACCGAATACCCGTTAGGTATCTCGGGAACCCTGTTCACATCGTTCGGGGCCGTATGGGAAACCTCGGCCGGACTCCCTGCGGATGGAACCTGAATAGGCGATAAACCTGGACTGGAGGCTTAGGTGATTAGGTAGGTCGTGGCCGACACCCACGTTGGGCTTCCGCTTGAAGGTTGCCGAGTACATGTCGTGTAAATGACGGTAAGTGGTGAGAGCGTGTATGAAGAAGTACACCCCTGCAGGGTTAACATGATCTATTCGAATAGCCGCGTCCGCGGTAAAGGACTACTTGGTTGCCTATACAGTTCATAGATAAGTAAATGGAAACTACTAAAAGCCTCAAGATAAGTGTGAGTGCCGAGGATGGCTCTTCCGTAGGAAGACGGAGGTGGATCCTCGGTAGTGTATTGAAGTGGTGAGTAGTGGACTCGTGTGCGCAAAACCATTTCAAGTTGGAGTATCGTAGGATAGCCTAGCCAAGAGTCAAAGCTGGCTTGCTGCAATAACTCCACCAACCCTTCTTGATACTATGCATGTATGTAGGATCTGATGTAAGTCTTGCTGAGTACCTTTGTACTCATGTTGCTATAATCTACATTTTACAGAAGACGCTGCAACCCCTTCTGATGGGTTCTATGTAGACGTTGACATCAACGAGTAGGCTAAAGACCCAGGTGGTGACCCTGAGCTTGTGAAGGACCACGTAGTATAGCTAGGCTTTCCAAGCCTCTTTTATTTTACTAGTTGTCTGTACTCAGACAAGTTACTTCCGCTGCTGGTTTGTATGATTGTATGACTTGTATGTTGGGTCATGAGACCCGTACCTTTGTGTATGTTATGTATGGCTCCCTGAGCCCTAAATAAAGTACTTGTATCATAGTGTCATGTTGTGATGCTTCGTTGTATTTGCACATATCGAGCATATTGTGTGTATGATTGAAATGCTTGGTATGTGTGGGATCTGACTATCTAGTTGTTTATCTTTAGTAGCCTCTCTTACCGGGAAATGTCTCCTAGTGTTACCGCTGAGCCATGGTAGCTTGCTACTGCTCTGGAACACTTAGGCTGGCCGGCATGTGTCCTTCTTCGTTCCTGTGTCTGTCCCTTCGGGGAAATGTCACGCTTTGAGTACCGGAGTCCTGTTAGCCCGCTACAGCCCGGTTTACCGGAGTCCTGCTAGCCCAGTGCTACAGCCCGGACCCACTTGCTGATGACCGACACGTTCGAAGCTGGGTCATGGATGCCTGTCCCTGTAAGTCTGTGCCACTTTGGGTTTACGACTAGTCATGTCAGCCCGGGCTCTTTATCATATGGATGCTAGCGACACTATCATATACGTGAGCCAAAAGGCGCAAACGGTCCCGGGAAAAGGTAAGACGACACCCGTGGGGATACCGTGCGTGAGGCCGCAAAGTGATATGAGGTGTTACCAGCTAGATCGATGTGACATCGAGTCGGGGTCCTGACAATTAAATAAGTAATATATAATATAAAAATCTAAAGTTAAATACATAATTCGAACTCATGTCATCGCGTTGCGAGCATCCGGCGCTAACCAGTCCAGCACATTTTTGTTGTAGACCATGCTGGAGATATATCTCCATGTCTACTCTTATACTCCATCCATTCCTAAATATTTGTCTTTTTCTGATTTCAAATGGACTACCACATACGGATGTGTATGTAGACATATTTGAGAGTGTAGATTCACTAATTTTGTTCCGTATGTAGTCACTTGTTGAAATCTCTAAAAAGACAAATATTTAGGAACGGAGGGAGTACAAAAAAGAGTTGGTGATGATGGTGTGCGTGCCATCCTGCAATATAGGCGTCGGATTTATATCTAACGGATAGGAAGGAAACTATGGCAATTTTGCAAAAATATACCCACACCCCTCTCCATGTTCGCAAATAAGGCCTTCCCTCGTTCATCCTTTTCTCTCACAACATAAACTACTCATACAAATGCATCTTGATGTTCCGTGCAATGCACTGGCATCTAGCTAGTTTCTTTTAAAATAGTTACTGCGAAAAATTGGGTTGAAGTGATATATTTTATGTCTGCCCCGAATGATTTCAGACTCACTAGTAGTAACAAAGAAAAGGTTGCCTTGTTAATTAATAGAAAACAGGGTGAAAACTATCACATGAGGCCGGTAAAAACGAGGCACACTGGGTTCAGCGTCATCGTCACTACAGCTGGGCGCGCGCGAGAAGTCTACATATCGAGGGGGCTACTGAGCGAGGCACGAAGACACAATGTTTGAGAGAGAAACCAATTAACAGATTACGATCAGATCGAGTTGTCACCCT
>NC_057810.1:390113444-390129541 GCF_018294505.1 Triticum aestivum | reverse complement strand
TAGCGAGTGTGTGTGTGTTTGAAAGAGGAGTAGATAGATTACTATCAAGATCGAGGTGCCACTCTACTACTTCGGTGTCGGGTAGTGTGTGTGTGTGTATGTGTGTGTCTGAGAGAGAAGCCAGTCGATAGATTAGTATCAAGATCGAGGTGTCACCATACTCCTTCGGTGTTGGGAAGTGTGTGTGTGTGGGTGTGTGGGTGTGTGTGTGGGTGCGTGGGTGTGTGTGGGGGGGGGGGCAATGACACTTACATATCTCTACTCTTATAAAAAACAGAGTTGGTGATGATGGTGTTCCTGCCATCCTGCAATATAGGCCATCCAATTTATATCCGACGGATAGCAAGGAAACTATGGCAATTTTGCAAAAAGATACCCACACCCCTCTCCACATTTGCAAATAAGGCATTTCCATGTTCATCCTTTTCTCCCACAAGATAAACTACTCATACAAATGCATCTTGATATTCCGTGCAACACATGGGCATCTTGCTAGTAGGGAGAAGGAGTTTGTGTGACAAATATCTAGCTATATTAAGGGATAGGAGATAGCATTTGTGCGAGGCATACTTAAAGCATCATGAAGATAAACACACGGTGTGCATGCAAGTGCCAGAAAAAATGAAGAGAGAAACAACATGCGCGCGCGCATGTGTGTGTGTGTGTGTGTGTGAGAGAGAGAGAGAGAGAGAAATCACAAAACAAAAGGTGCTCTGCTGGAATCCCATTGTGTGTATTCATATGGTTCCGAGACTCGAGTTAACCTTAGGCATATGTGTGAGAGACATTATTATACTTTGAGACATTAGTGGCTGTGGGTGGGCGGAATTAAAGGGGGGCGTGTTAGACAGAGAGAGCGTGTGTGTTTCTGTGTGAGAGACTTGTAGGACGGGGTAGAAAGATGAATTCTAACCTTGACGGAGGGAGAGAAATATACAAAGTACGCGTGTGTGATTTCGATGCCCACAGGGAAATGAGATATGTATGTGTGTGAGAGAGATTGCACAATTCATTCACGTATCACTATCTAGCAATCGTGGACATGCATCTCTTGAACATAAATCATCTACTTCGTATCGTGGCCAAAGGTACAATATCGATCCAACACTATAAAGATTGGACACTCACATATCACATTTTTTCTATTTAAGTAAACCTTTTCAGTTGTGCATGCCAAAGTTATAGTGATGTTTCTTCAAACAACCAATGTAGCTATCATGTACATGCACCATTGTTACTCTTGCCTTCAAATTCATTAGTCTTGGATGATTTAAGGTTCTATTATGAAGTAATATATGTAATATTCATATATGAATTCAACGGGTACGCAATTTATGAAATGGAGGCTATGTAATCATATGAGGTAACACTTTTAAGTAGCGGACTACAATATCCATTTCTTTTTGTGCGCCTCTACACTAACACGTCAATGCATTATGTTTAAAGTAAATAACCAATGGCACTAAATTATCTATTTACACGAGAAATACATAGGCTGACCGTTTGATCCCTTTTTTTGTGAACGCACCACTACACCCGTACGATTTTCCGCGCCCGTGTGAACGTCCAAGTTATCGGCGCATCATCCTGAGTTATTGTGTTTTTTATGGGATGGACTTCACACCAGTTATTAACTGCTGACGCGTGCCCTGTGTACACAGTCTAGCATGACCTTCCCGCTAGCATGGTCCCAAATTAGTTGAAGCTGGATACGAACGATCCCACGGGCGGCAAAATCTCCTGCCTCCTTCTAAAATTTCCACCACCTAAGTCTTTAGCATGCGAAATTCCCCTTTTGTCATTGGTGCACGGAGACCAACAGTTACAATACCACCCTCATCTACATAGTAGGTCGGGGCTGCTTTGGTAACTTCTTGTTCCCCCCACTACACGGCACCCCCATTTCCTCCCCCCTCCCGCAAAAATGACTAACTCCATAGCACCAGAGCATCTTACATCACGTCGTCCGTACTTCATCGGCCTTTCTCCCCTTCCCTCTCGAAACCCTAGAATGCTCATCCACCGGCGTACTAGAGCCCATTCACTGCCAGCAGCGTCCACCTCACCGGATCTGCTTCTGCGGCCGCATCTACCCCTCCCACCTCCCCTAGAAACAAGTACACTGCTTATCCACCACTGTACCACAGCCCATTCAGTGCCGGCCTTGTCCACGGTGCCGGATCTGCTTCGCCGATACTCTCATCAACCAGCGCGCATCTGCAGTGGCTCATTCATACTCCCCACCGGAGACGCTTCATCCACACCCACTGGAGCCGCCCCACCGAAGCCCCCGTCGACGACCTCTAATCCTCTTCGCCGACACCTTCCTCAACCCTACCGGAGCCGCTTCGTCGACACCATCGTCAACACTACCGGAGTAGCTTCGCCTATACCATTCTCAACCCTACCGGGGCCGCTTTGCCAACTCACAAGTCCACGGCCTCAGATCCGCTTCCTCGCATCCTCATCCAACCTACCGGAGCAGCTTCTGACGCCCCGTCCATGGGCGCAGATCCTCATCATCGACACCATCCTTAACCCAACCACCAGAACAGCTTCACCTACGCCCTCGTCCACGACCACCGATCCGCTTCGCCCACACCGTAGTCCACCCTACCGGAGCCGCTCCGCAAACACCGTACTCAACGGTTCTAGATCTCCTTACCGGACCCCAACAACCAGCGCAACGTCATCACCCTTGACGTTTCAAACCTGATTCCCACCGTATGGCAAGATGCCAAGCACCTACCTCGGTCTAGGTACTTGTCACCTTTAAACCCGTCCAGCATCACCTGCCCGATGTACTTCAAATATACTAACAGGTCGTTGTTACCTGTTATGCAGCTGCAAAAACTACAAGGACGATGTTTCTTCTGGATCTAACAACTTGGCCAACCAAGATCTTGGACTTAGGCATTGCTATGATCTTGTAAGTGCGTCTCTCTCTCTCTTGTATTGTTCTGTGCGTGCCAGCGCGCTTTGCTAGGATTTTTGATGAGCAATCCCTTTGTGGAGCCAATGAGTTCTACTACTGGCTGCTAAATTAGATATGTAGATGTCATACATGATACTACCTCATACCTCCGTTCCTAAATACAAGTCTTTCTAGAGATTCCACTATAGGCTACATACGGAGCAAAATTAGTGAATCTACACTCGGAAATGCATCTATATACATCTGTATGTGGTCCATACTGGATTCTCTACAAAGACATATATTTAGGAACAGAGGCAATACATTACACAAAATCGTAGGTGGCATGTAGGAATTCCAGTGCACTACGTTAGGCTCCCTTAGAGTTCCTGCTAGTTCAACACACAGAGTCATGGCTAGTTTATGCTACGCACACAATCATTAATTGGTGGTTTAAATATGCGCAAGGGATATGCAATGTATTATCATGTAGAGATGTCTGAAATTAGTCGTGTCAACTTGCAGATAGGGTTACACAAAAAAGTACGAGATGCATGTGGCAATTTCATGGAACATCACAAAAAAAGGAGAGGCAGCGGTGAGCCTATATAGTGTGCTATGGTACGTCACTCCTCCATTACAATCATCGTGACATGTTATTTGTATGTCAGTTCTATTGGCCAAGTTTCTTTGGGACAGTTATTATGAGTTATCCAAAGAAAATAAGCAATTGTGAATATAAGCTCCATGTAATAAGCCAACCAGTTCTTTTCATTGCGTTTTCAGCTTATCTTTGGTATGATCAGTGAAAAGTCTAGATTGCATTATATTTTTTCATTTTGCTGCCCATATGAAAATTAATTTGACTTGCAAACATCACAAATTGAACCCAGTGTAGTATTTAATATGATAGGAAAACATACCATCACTATTTGCTCAAAATGCAAATATGAAGATACCATCTACTTGGCACAATCTACTTTGGTCAATGTTTTCCATAGAGATCCCATTGCCTAATTTAAACGAAGAACGCATGACCCACATTTAAATGAAGAACAATTATTTATTGAAATTCTATGGTCCAAGTGGCTGGTTATCAGAGGAGATCCTCACCTTGTTGGATGAGCTCATCCTTCAATAGCACCTCAAGGCCACAGCCTGGGAAGAGGGGAGGGGGAATAAGGTGCCTTCTACCGCAGTGTGGCGTCAGCCGTAGTTGTGCAGCGCCCGCAGGAGTAGTGCGTTGGACGAACCACAGTGGAGCAGCTACTGGAGACCATGACAATGAGGGGCGGCGCTAGAGGGAGGAGCAGCCAGGGAGATTTGCCCCTACCCGGCGGCCATGTAGCCTAGCTGGACAGGGCATCGTCGTGGACCAGGCCAGATGGGACCAGTGCCGACGACTCGCTGGAGGAACCCTAGTGCTGCAGGTAGGGGATCAAGGTAGAGGGAAAGGGGAGAGGAGATGCAAGAGGGCAGGGCAATGAATGCTTGCGTGTTTGTTTTTACTTGAGGGTCAAGTGTGAGACGGACGTCAGCAGTTGCATTTTGAGTGTAATATAGGAAGACAACAGAGTCATTTCACTATTCCCCTTCCCTTCAATTTTTAGTGAGGTTCTACGTGAAACACCCCCCTCCAAAGCGAAATTAGTGAAGCCCAAGCCCATAACTCAAAAATGACTTCTTTACATCTTTTATGGCTTATTTTGACAATAAGCCCTGAAAAGGCGGAATCGAACAGGCCCTAAACCTGCAATTCAATTGTGCGTGCAATGATGAATCACTCTTGCCTGCTATAGTGTACATTTAGGCATCATCATACATGGCATAACCTAATACATGTGCATTCCATTGTAGAATCTGGAATATGCAATGTTTATGTTAGTTCATACGTTGCACATGATGTTTAAATGCTCCTTAAATCTGGTCATTCAAGTGATGGTCTTTATGCCTCCTTCTTTGCTTCTTTTGTTGATATGTAAGATTTTCTCACACATCTATTCAATTGCTTGTTTGCATCAGCCAGCCATACTAGGATTATTTGCTTTGATTACTTGTTGTTCTTGACCTAACACTCTAACAGAGCTTGTCAACAATTTAAACATGAAGGGCTGCTGTAGTGGGGCCTTGTCTAACTCATAGGTGACATAAAGGTTTGGTTGTACACTAAAGTAGGCTCTCCAAGAGTACCTGGAGATCTAGTTCGAAGGTATGCCTAGTTTTTACATAGTGTAGACATAGTAAATGCTCATTTCATTGTGTGCAAGTGCAAGAGATGCGGCATGTTTCATTATGTTGTGTTTTTTTATAATCTCATCCTTTTGTGTTCACAGACTGGAGAGTACGCATATTTATCTTCCAAGGAGACGAGTAACTAGTTTGTGTCACCTTGCAGAGGGGGTGAAATGAAGATAAGATTGATGATTTCCAAGTATAAGATGTTAGGAAGGATCCTTGCAAGATAAGTAGGAGCTGCGCTAAGACTCTTCAACCTGTTAAGGTAAGTCACTGTATCCAACTCAATAGTTTAATTCCTTGTTTGTTCCAGGCATAGTTAATTTGCTCTTTTCAATTGCTTTAGTTGTCCTCAGTTAATGAGATGCCCAATGAATGATGCCTGATGTTGGGTACTTGTATAACTATTAGTTGACATAATTAAAGGCCTTACCATTTAATTACTCTGCCGAAGTGTGCCTAAAGCTTTGAAGTCTATTAACCAACTATTATTGCATGAGGCTCACAATCTAGTTTATACTAGGCTAATGATTGCATAGTTTTGCTTGCTGTAGTATGTTTGTATGAAACCCTCTGCTGTTCATTATGCTCCCTAAGATTTTAATTGAGCTTGCTTACTTATATGCAACGTGTTGTCTAAGTTTGTAACTTGTCTGTGTTTTGGATTGGGCCCCAACATCATGCTCCTCTGGTGAGCTAAGAGAGATTTCTGTATGCAGGCTACATAGACTACCTTTTTTATAAATTTAAAATATCACCTGCTTATGCTTCATGACATGTAACATTATTGTTAGTCCTGTTTTACCATGTACAAAATAGTTTGTCTTGCTCGCTTCACTGTTGTAACTATATTTTTGCCCTAGTCATGTGTTCTTACAGAAACATTTCAGGATGAAGTGACATCAACACAAAGATCTGCGAGTTGTGTGGCATGGCCGTTACCGAATGATTATGGATTGGAATTGGAATGCTGATGTTCTCGAGCATCAACTAGTGGTGGCAAGACAACGTGTACATGATTCACAACATAAAATAAATAAGTTGAGACTGGACATGCAGGTATTAGATGCAGGAGTCAAAAAATGAAACAAGACATTGAGGTAACTACGAAGGAATTGGAGATTTTGCAGACTGAAATTTGTGCTATCTGAATCCAGCCAATCCTATTTCCTGAAGAGATTATAGTTCAAATGGAGTTAAGTTGATGCGCGTCCATGATGTATGAGCTGTATTTGCCAGTGTATGTAATTTGCTGTTTGTGTATGCTTTATTATCACCGGTGCCGAACCATAATGCCCGGTGGGTATAATCGGATGTAATTTCTTTATTGTATAGTCTAGGATTATTCTATGTTTTATGCCTTAGTCTCTTTATTTTATAGTGTATGTTTTTAGAGGTGATAGTATAGAGTAGGATAATTCTTGTATTACACTATATCGGTCAAACGGGGGCCAACTCGCCGAAATGTTGTAGTGACCATGGCCCTCCACGGGCTATACAATCCATGGGCCATCTACGGGATGGACGATCCATGGCCTTCTATGGGCTGTCGGATCCATGGGCCTTCTATGGGCCGTCAGATCCATGGGCCTTCTATGGGCCGTCGGATCCATGGGCCTTCAATGGGCTGTTGGATAAATAGGCCTTCTACACCTCATAGGATCCATGGGCCTTCTATGGGTCATCTCATCTATGGTCCTTGTACGGGCCGTATAATGGGTCGTAAATGGACTAGAGTGGAAATCGTACGTTTTATGGGCTGACCATAATGGGCCATTAATAGGCCGTATTTGATGATGCTATGAAAATGGCGCAACAGATTAACGGGCCACAAACGGGCTAACTGTATCCACAGGCCGAATTTGGCCCACAAGCAGAAAAGGCCAGTAACGGGCCGTAAGTAACCGAATGCTGGAAATGAGCCCAAGAATAAATGGGCCCTTAGAAGGCCGAAAGGTAACACGGGCTGGAAATGACCCAATGGAATAATGGGCCGCTAATGGGTATAAAGCGATACACTGTTGGGCCGGTTTCACCAAGGGCCGTTAATGGGCCAAGAGTTACAAAGGGACTGATATGGGCTGAAAGACGTCATGGGCCATACATGGGCCGGAAGATACAACGGGCTAGAATCATATTTGACGGCCCAGATGATGCTACTGGGCCTAATGTCGTTAGGCCGTTATAGGCCGTGAGTTAGCAGGCTATAAATGGGCTATATGCGAACATGCCATTAACAGGCTTTCCGAGGGCCGTCCCTCCACGATTTGACCAAGTCAAACGGGATAGCCTTTTCACAGGAATGGGCCTCTCTTGGGCCGTGCCATGTGTCGATGTATCATAGGCGCCTTGGGTCCAATGAGTGGATGATATCTGTCCCAACGGTGAGCCGACATGTGTTTCCTCCGGCCAATGATGATTTTACACGTGGAAAATCCCCAGTGGTCAGGGCTGTTAACGGGTTATCGAATCCAAAACCGGACCCGATAGCTTAACGGTGTTCCGTTATGGTGGATGCCACGTGTTGGTCACCCTTGACGAAAGCACTTCTTTGACGCGCAATTTATCGTCATGAAAGTGGACACTTCCGTGATGATAATTTTGGTAATGTCATGGAACACTTCTACGACAGCACAGGTATGAATATCTTGATTCTGTCATAAAATCATCATGGATGTACGTGCATGACAAAAAACGCGACCTACTTTGACAAACATGTATCATCACGGAAGTGTATTTTTTTTGTAGTGACGGTACCCGGAGTGGCTGGCAAACCCAGTCATCGTCCCCAAGAAAGGAGGGAAGGAGCGCATGTGTGTCGACTTCACGAACCTCAACAAGGCTTCCCCTCAGTACCCCTTCCCACTTCCACGCATCGACCAGATCGTTGACTCCACCACCGTGTGCGACCTGCTGTGCTTTTTGGATGCCTTCTCGGGTTACCACCAGATCAAGATGCCCATGCAAGATGTGGAGAAGATGGCATTCCTAACCCCCCACTACTAGGAAAAGGCCTACTAATGGCGCACCGGTTTTGCCTACTAATGGCGCACTACCGGTGCGCCATTAGTATCGCGCCACTAGTATTTTTTACTAATGGCGCACTACTGGTGCGCCATTAGTATCTGGTATACTAATGGCGCACCATGCAGTGCGCCATTAGTATGTAACACCATGCGCCATTAGTATGCCTCCCGGGGGGGCATATGTAACCATGTGCTTTGTCATACTAATGGTGCACTCTGCCGTGATGCGCCATTAGTATCCTTTGGCATACTAATGGCGTACCTTGTTGTGATGCGCCATTAGTATGAATATTTGGTTTTTTTTTTACTTTTCTGATTTTTGCACAAGTTACAAAATATATTATTGGACAGAATATAGACAGCAGCACACAGCAACAGCAGATTCATCGAATACAATAGAAGATTAGTCTCCAAATACAATTCGTCATATTAGTCTCCGAATTCAAAAGACCGAACAAAGATAAAACATTACAAGTCTCAAGACCGCGAGTATCGAGTTTGTCTTCACATTACAAGTCGATATCGATCATCTAAACTACCATCACATAGAAGAGAGCTGCGGTCATCATGATGAGCATCATCGCGATCAAACTGGTCTTCATCCGGTTCCTCCAACGCTCCCTCCTCTCTCCTGCTAGATAGCGGGCGTATCTAGATTCGGCCTCCGCCCTAGTGGTGTACCCTTTGTAACTGTTACCGCTGAAACGGTGAACCTGTCTCCGACACTCCTCCCAGTCATCGCAGACTCCCGGAACCTTACCCTTGTACATGACATACGACGGCATCTCTATGCACAAGCCAAACAACAGACAATACATAAGCAATATGTAAGTATGCAACAAAAGGATCGGAAGAGAAAAGCAAGACATTAATAGCACGATTCATGGTCCTACTAATAAATAGCATCGATTACATCTAAGTTGAACGACTGTCCAAACCAAAGAGACATACGAATTCATTAAAGTTTAATTAGAACATGAGCCAATCAATGTTTCAGAACAACACATCACTACTTTCGACTCGACTCATCGGACAGGAGCGTGGATGAAGCCGCCATCTGTCGTGATGGTCATGAAATCACGGTCGTTGTCACCCTGCATTTGTAGCATTCCATCTATATCAATGTTGGACGATTGATATCTGAGGAAGAACTGCCCCGAGGTATGAAGGACATCTTGATGGATGATGTCCGCAAACTCCGACTGGATGAGAAAGAAATCTTGTCTGAGGTCCGCGTCCTGGATTGCCGACATGGTCGCGGCCCAATCTTTGAGATTATCTGGTAGCAGAAGGTGATGATGGTCCCTTACGATCGCCCGCATGTGATGGAGGGCATAGTAGGCATCCTTCTGACCGCCAGGCGGCTGCTTGATGCAGTAGAACTTCGTATTGTGTGAGAACATGTGCTTGTCGTACTTACGAACTGCCATGGTGAAGGTGCCTCCAGATTTGGCGTAGCCGGGGAGAACATCATCAAGAACTTTCTTGACATTTGTGTAGTCTATCTTGGAGTTACGGTTCGGGTCGAAATACGTGGCCATGGAATATTTTGGGCTTAAAAGGATGAGTGTGCAATGTGTGTCACTGCACAGAACATGGAATGTTAGAAAAAAAAGAACGATCGAAATCTAAGAAATCATATGTTACGGGGCGGTTAAGGGATGACTTACTCAGGAAAGTAAGCCACAAGGAAGTTATCCTTATCTGGGTTTGCTAGAATGACGCCTTTGAGGTGTGAACTCACAACTTGGCGGTCCCCAGCGTTGCTCAAGTGCTTGGCACGCATGTAGAAGGGGTCAACTATCACGATGCCCGGGGTCTTGTCTCTAATGATCCGCATCTCCATACTCAGCGAAAACAGCCGAACGAAGGTGTAGTGCAGTGGATGAAGGTTAAACATAGCAAAGATTTCATCAAACTGCAGGACGATCGTACTGCAGGACGATCGTACCCCCGATGTTGCAGCATTGAGCATATTTCGTGGTAGCATCGCCCTACCCTCCACATGCACCCTCCTCGAGATATCCTTAGGTGAAGGTGGCCCGTCCTGAGCACGGATCGAACTCGGTGCCGGCTGGCTCGCACCGGCGCCCTTGTTAGTCTTTCGTTTCCGTCCCTTCTTCTTGATCTCCTATAATGGGACCGAGTTCTGCTCACAGACCGCCTTCTTGAGCGTGTTGGGGCTGATAATATTTCGCACCTCAGCTATCTGAGGCTCGGTGAAGGTGGGAGCTGGAAGCGTCTCCTGAGAACTGAACGCCAGACGATGCATGTTGCAATTGGATTTCTCCGCCGTACCAGCTAGATTGCGGTCGTCTTGGTTGGGTTCTTGAGAAAGAGGCCCGCAGAACTCGTCAGCGTACCCATGTTCGGCAAAGTACTTATCAACTTTGGTAAATGTACCGTCGTCGTTGTCGTCGTCGTCCGGATCCTGTGCCATAGGGTTGTCCGGATCCTGTGCCATAGGGATGTCCGGCAGGTCCGGTAGCGTTGCGGCATTCTTGCCATGGCTTGGCGCCGGCACAACTGGCGGTCTTGTCTGTGGGGTGGTGTCCCCTGCCCCCAAACGAATCTGGCTCTTCGGCCAAAGCAAGGGCCAGTTTACACAGGCGCTGAGGGTCATCTCATCTTCTTCGTCGGCCCCAGTGGGTTGAGTCGGAGGTAACAACTCGTCGCAGCCTGGCAGCACCCGAACCACTTCAACCCTATACACTGTGGGTGGCATCGGATTACCGTGGAACATGGGGTTGCCCGGTTGAACGATTCTGCCCTTGGCAACATCGACCAACTCGCCGCCCACGAAGTGCAAAAGAGTGCAAGGAACATCGGCGGCGCCCTGCGAAAACATGTAGGGCGTCAGGGATGCCCAGTCAAAGGCAAGGAGATGAAGTCATCGGCCGAGAGGCTTAGTTACCATGATGCCGTCGAGCTCGGCTAGTGTCGAGGCACCGCCAACGGCGGGCGTGCAACTGACGGAGGGGCCGCTTGCTGGCGAGGTGTCGACCGGTGTACACCCGGGTGCATTAAGCTCCAATGCCCGTGCCGGCACCGGAGACACGAATACCGCCTCCGTCGGAGACACCAATGGCACCGCCGGAGACACCAATGGCGCCTCCTGCACATTGTGCAAGTTGCTGGCCGTGAAGCTGGGAACCGGGGGAGGCCCCTATTGGCCGCTTGCAATCCACGTCGTCAGCCCATGAATCAACGTAGGCACCATGGCGTTGAGCTTCGTTCCCAGTTGTTGTTCCACTTGCTCTTGGACAAGCTCCGGAATCCGCGCCACTTGTGCCTTGAGTGCTTCAACCTCGCGCAACTGGCTTTCTGAGATGGTCTTTTTCTCCTTTCGCCCACCAATGGTATAGGATGACGACCATTTTGTGGACAAGCCTTTGCCGGTCACACGACTAGCTGACGTCGGCTTACTGAGCTTATCCTTGTTTTTCATTACGTTCAACGCCCTATTTAAAGGGGTGTCGAAAGGGGAGCTCTGATACGACCCCGCGCTACTGCTTTCAGTGTCCTGCGGAAGGAACGTGAACCATTTAGAAATATTGGGGATTAATTAAAATGCAACCATACGGAGCTAATTATGCGGGGGTGTATTCCTTACCAGAACAAGCTCGAGCGCCCTGATCTTCGGATCCATGGTAAGCTCCTTTGTTTCTGGGTCCTCCTTGTACCGGGCCCTGAGAAAGTTCCTGGTCTGCTTGTCACGGTATTTCTCGTAGCGGGGCGGTAGGCCCATCTCGGCACGCTCCGCGTCCTCCTTGTCCCATATAGGCTCCGCCACTCTGTAACCGCCGGGACCGAGTTGGTGGACCCCTAAGTTCAACTTCCGCATTTCTTTCCCCCACTGACTTGATTCGGAGGTTGCGTTGCTCTCGCACTTGATCTTGAACTCCTTGTACTTATCTTCGCTCATCAAAGGATATTTCGCCTTGATCTTGTCATCACTACCACCTTTGTCAATCATTGCCTTAACCATGCTTCTCCAAGTAGACAGGGTCGTGCTCATCCTCGTGAGGGCGGTACTGTTCACTTTATTCCCTGAGAGGAGTGTGTTTGCAAACTCAGCGGGGAACTTGTATTGTTCGTGCAGCTTCGTGAAGAGGAGGCTGCGCAAATTCCCGTGGTCCTTATGCCTTAGGTTCTCGGTGTTGATCGAAACGGTGCTCCGGAGAATGCACCCGAGCTGAACCGAGTACCCCTTGACTACTTGTTCGGGCGCCGTCGGATTACCGTCGGAGTCCACTTCAGTAAATTCCTTCCTGGCGGTGCCGAGCGCGCTCGGGCGCCAGTCCTTCCGTTGCCTCTTTGGTTGGCTGCCATCTGTATGTGTGCCGCCATCATCAGTGGTGGCATCCTCGGCGGCACCATCAGTGGTGTCATCCCCGACGCCACTAGGGGTTGTGTAGTTAGGATCGGTGTCTTCTACGACGTCCTCATAGCGGTGAGGTTGTCCTCCAACTCCTGGGACAGCTCCCGGAATTGCTTGTCGCCCGAACCACCGGCCTCATCATTGTGGGCCATGTTTCGCTCTAAATAGGAAAAAAGTTTGGTCAAAAAGTTGGTTATTGTCAAGGAACAAGATCATGGTCTCATCATTTAGGGTTTGTCGACACCGAGGCATCCTAAAAGCTAAGATTTTATCATTTAGGGTTTGTCGATGCCGAGGCACCCTAAAAGCCTAAGCGTACATCATTTAGGTTCTCATCGACACCGAGGCACCCTAAAAGCCAAGGTTTCATCATTTAGGGTTTGTTGACGCCGAGGCACCCTAAATGCTAAGTTAAGTTTTCATCATTTAGGGTTTATCGATGCCGAGGCACCCTAGGTTCGGCCTAATCACTTGGCACTAATCAATTGGCTCTATTGCCACCTATGTTGGGTTTATCATCTAGGGTTTATCGATGCTGAGGAGAATTCTACGTTGGGCCTAATCACTTGGCTCTATTGCCACCTATGGTATAATGCAGCAAGAATAAAGGGGCAGTTGATCCAACTTAATTAAGTACTAAGATACCCCGGCCCATGCATTAGTAGCAAGTACCTCATATGTCCGATTTTTAGCAAAGTCATGCTAAAATTCACGGAAAATTTCAGCATGACCTTTGCTGAAAATAGGACATATGGAGTACCCGAATTTGCCGGAACAGAAGTTAATCGACATTCCGGCAAACTCAAGGGCCTCTCGGGGTACCTGCAAAATCATTATCCCCGCGTAATGAAGTCGCCAATGGGTCATTTCAGAAGATCACAAGTAGCATCATCACAATTACAACATCATCACAAGTACAACAGCAGCAGCAGTGAATACAGGCATAACAGCAGCAGCAACAGGTTTATTCTTCTTCTTCGTAAACATTAATTGGTGTGGGTGACTCTATCTGCCCTCTAATGACTCACTCAACTTAACAGGACAACCCACAAGCATTGTTTTGATTCCAACAGCTGTTGTAAAATACATCCAGCAAAGGTGCTCTAAAATCAGAAATACTACCCGCCAAATCTTTAGCTCAATTTTGAAAATACATGGTCTTCTAGTTACAATACTACGCCCCAACAGTCAAAATTTCAAACCACACACTTACTTTCAACTATAAACAAAACTGACTTGCTGTTAATGAACAGTGGCTAAAGATATATAAAACTCCATTTCAAATGTGCCATGTCAATAAAACAACTCATGGAAGTAAACTACTAGCTGGCTCAAAAGTCAAGTAAACTGAAGATTATGACAGCTTGCAAACACAGGACCATGTCATTATCATGGCAGTCCACTATATATTTTTATAACAAAATACATCATTATCAGGGCACATTATGGCCATTTTCTTACATGATGCTAACTGTACCTAACTGAACATATTTCTCACCTTGGAGGTGTTGCTGCTGCTGCACTGTCTGAACTTCACTTCCTTTACCTCCTTGGAAACCTGAAATATGCAGACGTTAGAAAGGTTCTAATTTGTATATGATGATTCTAAGAAAAGGGAAAAGGTGTATCAAGAACAGAATCACATGTGTGGCTGTTAGCCATTACAAACTTAAATTTATCTATTTCTGTATCTCACAAACTATCATAAATGAATAATAGTACACTTAGGAGCTCACTGAAAAGCAA
Source organism: Triticum aestivum (assembly GCF_018294505.1). NCBI lineage: Eukaryota > Viridiplantae > Streptophyta > Magnoliopsida > Poales > Poaceae > Triticum > Triticum aestivum. The sequence continues at coordinate 390,115,239 of NC_057810.1, read as the reverse complement.
TGACATATTCATGATCTAGTTTAGCAGCATGTTGCAAATACTTAACTGTCTAGAACATCTCAGCATGCACAGTAATAAGAATAATGTAAACATTTGGCTTAGTTATAAGCATAGTATACTTCTTATAAACTGAAAGTGGAACTACTCACAATGAAGAAGTATTAGCAGATAGTTTGTCAACTCATGAAATAACATTTTTCCAGCCCAAAATGGATGCCATTTTATAACATTTCATAGCATTAGTCAGACAGAGCTGAGCCTTTCACCACTATATAATATTGCCATATAAAATTACAAATTTATGCAACCTGGATTTTTTTGTATGAAACCTAGTCAATGTGACAATATATAAATTACTGATCTACTAGTTATCAAGTTGAGAAATTGACCGCATATAAGCAAAAGCAATATCAAACTTGACTAGAGATACTTGTAAAGTTGTAAGTTATATCTTACCAGTGTGCTAACGGAAACTGTACTAATTAGGTTCTTATTATGTTCTGGTATATAAATTCTTCTCAATTACTTAGGAAAATTAGTGGATGTCTTACAAATTATAGAGGAAGTTAATAATTTCAGTTTCATAAGAAAAAAATCATCAATTAAAGCCCATGCAGCAATATAAATTATAAAATATCATATATATTCCCATGGACACATCTAGTAGGAGATAATGCTACATCACCTTTTCAGTCATCACATCATACTAGCATGTCTCACCAAATAGCCATGTAACTAATACAACATGTAGCTCCATCATCTTCCTACTATGCATCATCTTCCTACTATACTTGCTACTCATCTTCAGAACCAAACAACAGCAAAAACAGTTGAAGAGAGGCTCACTAGAGGACACTCAAATTTGCTAACCCTAGAACACGGGGGAAGAGGGCTGTGGTACTCGTGGGAGGTAGCCTAGGGGGGAGGAGGGGAAGGGGGGAGAGGTGAGGAATCACCTGTGGGATAATGGCAGGCTGCCGTAGGAGGGCACCGATGTCAAGGAGGCGGCGGGCGGCGGCGCATCGAGGAGGAGGCGGCACATCGAGGAGGAGGAAGCGCGTCGAGGAGGAGGCGCGTCGACAAGGAGGCGGCGCGTCGAGGAGGAGGCGGTGTGTCGATCTTGCCACCCACCTTGGAGCCGGAACCCTAGGGCGTGCAGGCGCGGCGGACGGAGGGGACGGAGAGGACGGAGGGGCGGCGCTCGTGTGGGAGGCGGGGCTCGGGCGGGAGGCGGTGCTCGAGGGGGAGGAAGGGGAGAGGGAGGCGGCGGGGGCGCATGGGCGGCTGCGACGGACAGAGGCGGCGGATGTCGGGGGCGCGTGGGCAGCTACGGCGGCGGCGTATGGTTGGGGTCGATCGAGGGGAATCTGGCGAGGGAGGGAGGAGGACACAGTGCGAGGTAAGTAGGTGGAGTGGGGGGAGGGTTCTAGTGGCGCACCTCCCCCTCGTGCGCCATAAGTACGACTATTCTAATGGCGCACCTCCCCTCGGTGCGCCATTAGAATTTTGTTTTAATCTAGCCCGACTTGTCAGGTTATATACCACCTAACCCTATCTACATTCGAACCCGCCCACTAGCCTGACTGGTCAGCATGCAGCACACACACCAGGAAGTCCTGGGTTCGATTCCCAGGCTCCCCAATATTTTTTTATGCATTTTAAATGATGTTTGATATTTATTTGTGTTTAAATATTTTCAAACTTGTTTAAATCATAACATTAATATTTTTTTTATAAAAACAGTAATAATTTTTTAAAAAATATGTTCAAATTTGTTACTTGAAAATATCATCGA